>NC_081378.1:3137448-3319948 GCF_030684315.1 Stegostoma tigrinum | reverse complement strand
CTGGTGACAGAGTGGATTGTAATTTGAGAAGTTTTTGGGAGGGGGTGGGGTTCTGGAAACTGGGAGGGGCTTCTCGCACAGTGGGTGAGGGGCATAGCTTTGGGATGTTGCTGTTGAGAGCAGTAACTGAGAAGCTGGGTGGGTGGAGGAGCATTACAATAGCTGAGTAAGGATTAGACAAAGGCATGACTGAAGGTTTTAAAGATAGATAGTTTTGGCCAACTGAGGTTGTGAAGAAGGACTGGGCAGTCAATCTTTTATACACTTGAGATGTGGGTTTCACAGGTAAAGCAAACATTTGTTGCCCATCCCTAGTTGCCCCTTGAGAAGGTGGTGGTGAGCTGCCTTCTTGAACCACTGCAGTCCATGTGCTGTGAGTTGACGCACAATGCCAATAGGGAGGGAATTCCAGGGTTTTAACCCAGTGACAGTGAAGGAACAGTGATATATTTCCAAGTCGGATTGGTGAGTGGCTCGGAGGAGAACTTGCAGGGGGTGATGTTCCCATTTATCTATTGTCCTTGTCCTTCGTGGGTTTGGAAGGTGCTGTCTGAGGAATTGAGAGATGGAGTGTGGGTTTGGCAGCACAGGATAAACAGGGCTCTGAGGTTGTGGCAAGTCTGGGTCAGCCTGGACTGGAGAGGGAGATGGACATAGCTTGGGTCGTGGGCAAGGTGGTGTGGATTGAACACCCAGGTCTCAATCTTCCTGAGGTAACCTGGAGGAACTTTGTATCTTTTTGTTTGCAAAAAGGACAAGTGACATTGCTAGAGTAAAATGAAAACCCTATGTTCACTCTCTCCTGTCGTGTGTGGTCTGACGGTGGGAGCCCCGTTGTGAGTGAGACATGAAGCCATCACCTCCTTTTAATGTTCCAGGTGATTGTGAAAGATCCCATGGCATCGTTTGACAAAGTAGGCAGCTTCCTGTTGTCAAGGTCATTTTTTTTTGCAGCTTTCTATTTACACATCAGTTGTAAGGTTTGTAACAGATTTGAAAGGTTTTTTTAATCAGAGATTTATCTAGTGTTGACATTGAAGTCTGCAAAGCTGATGGGGGCAGGGGGAGAATTTTTAAACTTAGAGGATGACGAGTAACCACCTCATGTTTTCTCCTCTGTTTTGTTTGCATCGTTTTGGAGATAAATTAATCCCTTTGCTGTCAGGGGCAGTTCCTGCTGAATCATCCTTGAATTTATGACTGGTTGCTGATGATGTTTCAGCTGTCTAGCCATTTTGATCAGTATCTGTTGGAGCTTGCAACAATGTCAGAATCTTAACAATATTTGTGTGAAGGGAAAGTGATAGCCTTTTATCTTGTTTTGTTTACAAACACTTTCTGATGGCTTCCCCAAACAGATACTAAAGGTGAGCACAGATACAGTGAAAGCTTCAAAATCTCTCCACTCCCAACTTGTCCATCTTCTGACTCACCTATCTGCCCTGCCCTTCCCAATGACCAACCACAATAACCCCCCTACCTGCATCGACCTATCTCCATCTCACCTACCCTCCCCCTCTTTATTTCTGGGCTCCCCTGCCCTAATGAAGGATTTTAGCCTGAAACGTTGACTTGCCTGCTCCTTAGCTGCTGTCTGACCTGCTGTGCTTTTCCAGCTCCATGTTTATTGACTACAGTGAAAGCCGTCTTAATAACATCCTTTTAATGGACTGAGAATCTGCCTTTTTGTAGTTGCCTTCAACATGATAAAATGCTGGAGGCACAGTGCAGAGACATTAGAATCCACGATTAACACTGAGCCATAGAAGGGTATATTAGAGGCCAAGCAGTGTGTTTTAATGAATAAATTAGACACCACAAAGAGCTGCAGTTGCTGGAAATCTGAAACAAAAAATAGAAGGTGCTGGAGAAACTCAGCAGGTCTAGCAGCATCTGTGCAGAGAGAAACAGTTTGTGTTTTAGTCCAATGACTTATTTTCAGTTCTCTAAGGGTCGCTGAAATTAAATGTTAACTCTGTTTTACTCTCCACAGATGTTGCCAGACCTGCTGGGTTTCTCCAGCACTTTCAGATTTTGAGTGTTTTAAGAAGGAGGGAAAGGTGTATGGAGGGAATTCCAGGTTCTAACTGCAGATGGCTAACTGCAGGCATGGCCAACAAATGATTACATTTGGGGATGCATAAGAGGTTCAGAATTAGCTGAGTGTAGATATCTTGGTACAGTTGTGGGGCTGGAGGAGATTGTACAATGTTAGAATAGCCCTGTTGGGAAATGTGTGTACAATCTTGGATATATGGTTCTTGAAACCTGAGTAACTTTACTGTTTCCAATTGAACTTCGTATTTGGTACTTAATTTGAATGTTGTAGGTCTGAAGTTTTGGAAGGATGTGCTTTCGAGGCCGTATTCTCAAGGAAAAACTACTTAATCAGATTGAAGATCTGTTTGCATCTGTAGCAGTATGCATAAAGATTTGGGAAAGTGGCTTTAATGCTTTTTGGGTCCCATGTGCCTACTGGGCACAAACATTGAAAGCAGGAGTAGGCCTTTTGAGTTGGCTGTGCCATTCAGAATGATTGTGGCTGGTCATTCAGCTTGGTCCCCTTCCCCACCCCCAATACCCTTTGTTCTCTTTCATTCTTGGGCTATATCCACACCTGGGAAACAGTCAATACTTGGGTCTCAAGATAATAAAATGTGAGGCTGGATGAACACAGCAGGCCAAGCAGCATCTCAGGAGCACAAAAGCTGACGTTTCGGGCCTAGACCCTTCATCAGGGTCTAGGCCCGAAACGTCAGCTTTTGTGCTCCTGAGATGCTGCTTGGCCTGCTGTGTTCATCCAGCCTCACATTTTATTATCTTGGAATCTCCAGCATCTGCAGTTCCCATTATCTCTAATACTTGGGTCTCAGCTGCTTTCTGTGCCAGAGAGTTCCCCATACTTCCCCCCGCCCTCTGGGTGAAGAAATGTCTCCTCATCCTGCTTTAGTCACTTATTGTAACTTCTGGGCATGTCTTACAGTTAAACCCAACCTATTCATGGAAATGGGGTGAGGTGGAAGAGAGATTTAATTGTGCACAATTTAACTGAAGCTTAACTTTAACTTTCTGGTGAGTTAGTGATTGTGAAATGAAGCCTTAGGCAAATTTCTGGAAGTATACAAGGGGAGGTTTGCTTTTGTTTGACTAAAATTGCTTTAGAATGTGGAATATATTGCCAAAACTAGTTGTGAAAGCATAGAATCTGGGAAGCCAATGAGGAGGCCATTTGGCCCGTCATTCTCTTTTTATTGGAAATGTTAAATGATTAACTCTCTCCCCATGGTCTTGCTGCACAACTTTACAAAATCTTTCCTCATCAAAATGGATATCGAATTCATTTTTAAAAAAAACCCGCTTTATCTGCATCCACCACCATTTCAAGCAGCCTGTTCCTGATCAGAACTAGAAAAAATATCAGATCCTGCTTAGAAAATATCGACATCTACCTATGGTTGTTTTCCTAATTATTTTAGGTGCATGCTGTGTTTACGAAATTTCCTATTAATGGTAACAGTTTCTCATCCTTGTTCTAAGTTCTGAAGATGTTTGGATATATGCCTGAAGTTTACCACTAGCCTCTTGTACAGGGAGAACAGTAAAAAAGATAGTAAGAGTTTATGGAAGTATTTGAATAGGAAAATAGTAAAAACGTTTGTGCTGGTCCTAGTGAAGGCTGAGAGAGACAGATTCTTAACCAGTAAGGGAATCAAGGTTTAAGGGAAAAAGGCAGGAAAAGTGATGTTTAAGGATTATCTGATCAGCCGTGATCCCTTTGAATGGCCCAGCAGACTCAATGGGCTGGATGACCTACTTCTGCTCTTGTATCTTGTGGTGTTAAATCCAGTTTCTCCATGTATCGGATGACTCTCATCCCAGTTAACATTCTAGTGAACTTCTGTGTCTACACAAAGAGTTTGACACTCTTTCTAAAGCTTGTAACTGATTCAAACCTGTTTTTTTTAAAGAAACATTAATATGCAAATATTAAAGGTGGCCATTATTATGATAACAATATAAAGCATGGATGCAGCATTAAACCATGTAGGTAGTTGGGATTGAATTTATTCTGGTTTTATTGTTTGTAACTTTGCATTCACACACGAAACATTTGTCTATCACAGTCCACTCTGTAAAACATTATTTGTCTTTTACTTTGGAAAAATCTACATGTTGTCAATGTGGATGCTAAAATTGTTTTAGTAAATATTTCACTATTTTTTACAATGTGGTGTACCCCTCTATCTAATGCAATAATTGCCAAGAGCCCAATAGATCTGGGGTGTACACACAAAATATTAATCTAATTGGTGTATGTCTAAGCTACATTTCTTTGGGTACTTAAGTTGGTTCAATGGACTTGTGAAATGCTTGACTTGTCTGTTATCATTGCTCCCTGTTTGCAATTAGTGATCTAACAGGAAAGGGAGAGCAGCATAAATGGGCCATTTTCTTGCTGCCATGATTTAACAAGTTGTGTGCCGCAAGATTAGTGCTGGGGCCTCTGTTGGCACAAAGATGACGGGCAAGGAAGTTCTGAAGAAGACCTGAGGCTTCAAAAGGATATAAATATTTTATGTGAGTGGTTAAACAGCTAGCAATTGGAGTTTAATGTGGGAAGGGGTGAAATTGTTCTTGCCAAAATGCACAAAGAATATTTAGCATCTAAATGGTAAGCAGTGACAGAGCTGTAGAGGGATCTGGGTGTTCTAATGCACAAACCAGAAAGTTAGTATGCAGGCACAACAAGTAATCAGGAAAGCTAATAGCATATAGTTTGTTTCAAGAGGAATTGAATACTGAAAGCAGGGAGAATGTTTCAATCATACAGGGCACTGGTGAGATTATAGCTAGATTACTATGTACAGCATTGGTCCCCTTATTTAAGGAAGGATGTAAATGTGATGAAGGCAGCTCAGAGGAGGTTTGCTGGACAAAAAGCTGGAATGAGACCATTGTCAAAGGACTGGCTGGAGAGGCTAGGCTTGTGTCTGCTGATGTTTGAGAGTAAGAGACAGCTTGATTAGAACATAGAACAGTACAGCACAGGAACTGGCCCTTCAGCCCACGATGTTGTGCTGAACCTGGCGCCAAACGAAATTAATCCCTTCTACCTGCCCTTGGTCCATATCCCTCCGTTCCTTGCATATTCCTGTGCTAATCTAAAAATTACTTAAATACCCCCATCATTATCAGCCTCTGTCACCACCCCGGCAGCACATTCGAGACTCCTACTGCTTTCTGTGTTTTTTTAAAAAAAACTTGCCCCTCATGTCACCTTTGGACTTGCCCCCTCACTTTAAATGCATGCCCCTAGTTTTAGTTACTGCAGAAGATCCTGAGCGTTCTTAATGCTTCACTTATGGGACGTTCTAGAACTGGGAGTCACCTAGTTGAGACAGATGAGAAAAATTATCTTGCAGAGTATTAAGTATCTTGGAGTTCTCTTCCTCAAAACTGGAAGCAGAGTCTTCGAATATTTCTAAGACTGAGGTGGAGATATGTTTAATGAGCAAGGTGTGTTGAGTGATCAGATCAGCCATGATCTTATTGAATGGCACAGCACACTGGAGGAGCTCAATGGCCTACTCCTGTTCGTAATGTCTACGTTCATTTTAGTATCACAATGTGTGAGGGTGGTGGCCGCACAGATGCATGTCTGTTGTAATCTGTTGCAGGTAGCTGTGTATTGTGGTTAACATTGCTGTTTTAAAACTACGCTGGATATAAAAGATAACAGATGGAATTAAACAGCTAACACATTTTAAACTTTGGTTCTGTACTGAATGGTTTTGTATTTTGAGTTGGGTGGAGTAAGGGGGAGATAATAAGGAGTCCTTTTTCTTTTATCAAGGTTTCTGTCGTAGCTGTGGTTTTTGTGAAGTAGAACTTGGAACTGTAAAAGTCTTTTGAAAATGTAGCTCAAATGTCAAGGTGGCAGAGCGAAAAGAATTATTAATCAGCTCAATTTCCTGGAAGGGGTTAAAGATTAGTTCACAATGTTGCTGGGCTGAAGATGAATCGTTAGTGCTTCAGCGGGAAATTTTAAAAAATGAATAAATTCAGAAAAACAGTAAAATGTAAAGCAATGCGTAGAATCATTTATACAGGGGGCGGGGGTGGCGAAATTGTGGCTGTGTAATTCGTAAGGAGCTATTGGCTGTGGTTATAAGGGGCTTTGGTGTGACCACGCCCAGTGTATTGTGTGCAGGTTTGGCGCTTCTAGTTAAGAAAGGAATTGATCTCCACAGAGGGGGAGCAGTGGAGGTTCACAAAGCTGTTACTCAGGATGGCAGGACTGTCTTATGAGGAGAGGACTGGGTCTGCACTCACTGGAGTCTTAAAAAGATGAGAGGGGTTTGGATTGAAACGTATAACATTCTAACAGGGCTGGACAGACAATATGCAGGCAAGATGTTTCCCCTGGGTTGTGGGGGGTGGGTTTCTCAGGATACAGGGCAGACCATTTCGGATTGAGGTGAGGATCAATTTCTTCACTCAAAGGGTATTGAATCTTGGAATTCTCTACCACAGAAGGCTGTGGAGAACTTGTCACTGAGTGCATTCAAAAAAGAGATTTTATTTTGGTATTAAGATATCAAGGGGTATGGAGAGAAAGGGGGAATCTGGCATTTGAGGTAAAGGATTAGGAATAATCATTGAATGGCAGAGCAAGCTCAAAGGGCCGAATGGCATTCTCCTCCTGCTAGATTCTGTGTGTGTAATCCATCGTTTTAGGGTGTAGATTATGGAGGTGCTAATCCTCCGGTTAAACAACAAATCATATCGTTGTGATCTCTTTTTTTAGTTTCTGCACTTTGCCCTCTGTCCCTCTCACCCACCCAGACTAACATGCTCCCCTCTGTGTTATCTCAGGGTGGTGTGTGCCCTGTTTAGCATCGCTCGAGATTCTCCAGGAACTGTGTCGAGTTGAGAAACTGACCTGCCCTGCCCTTGGAATTGACAAAAGAAATCTTGAAGAGTATGAAGTGGAGTATCTGTGTGGGTACAAGAAAGTAAAGGTTCGTTTAGTATGTACCCGTCATTTCTCAAAAAAGTGAAAGTTTTTTTGTGCTGTTTTCACCTCCTGCAACACAGGCTCAGAACAGTTTGTCAAGTACTGCCTCTGCAGAAACTGACATTTCTTCATTTTGGATTTTGTAACTCAACTGCATCTTGTTTATGCACTGGTCATTTGAAGAATGTCCTAATCCTATAATGTGAATTGGACTTTAACCTCACGTTTAATTGATAATGGCTGATTAACAGTGATAAGTGTGACAATATATGCAGGATTTATTTTAACAATTCTTAATATTTAATTTCTACGTTTCCAGTATAACTAATTTTATAATAGCAAAATGTCACTTGACAATTAACCTGAATGTTAATTTTCCAGAAAAATTGAACAAATATTTTCTGGCTGTGCTGTTTATTTTCAAGGTTTATTAATTGTTTGCTCACTTAACTGAAACTTGTTATAAGCACCAACTTCGCTTTTCCTGACTCTGCCAGTTAATGTTTCAGCTCTGTGATCAATTCATTGAAACTGATGAAGTGCCAATATCATGGGTTTCTGACGAAAGGTCATTTATCTGAAACGTTTACTGAGTTTCTCTCCACTGATGTTGCCTGACCTGCTGAGATTTCCATCATTGAGTTAGCCTATTCCAATGCAGATAACATTGTCGGCTTTCTGTCATCTTCAGCTCATCTGCTGCAACCCTTAATTGTGGCTTTGTTACCTCAAGACTTGAGTAATCCAGTGCATCTCTGTCCAGGTTCCCATAGCCTGACCCCTCTAAACCTGCGGTCCACCAAACCCCTACCTATCTATGAATGCAAAAGGTGCTAGAGATCACAGTGGGCCAGGCAGCATCCGTGGAGAGAAAGCAAGCTAACGTTTCGAGCCGAGATGACTCTTAATTTCTAATGAAGAATCCCCGAGACTTGAGACATTAGCTTGCTTTCTCTCCACGGATGCTGCTTCACATGCTGGCATTTCTAGCACATTTTCAGTACAGATTCCATCACTGGTAGGGAGCTGTCATTTGGCTTTGCCCTGAGATCTAATACTATCCCTTTAATCTTCCTCCCTCATCTTTTTCAAAGATGGTCCATTAAAACAACCTTTTTTTAAACCAAATATTGAGCCGCTGCCCTAATGCCAGGCCCTGTGTTTTGGTGTCCTGTAGAGTTTGTTAACCCTCCTATGAAATGCATTGGTGAGGTTTTACAATATCAACCTAATCATTTTCGATACTGCGAATGAGCAGACGAAATCAATGTTGATCAGTTGCTCTAGGACTACCACAGAAAGTGGTTGAGGCCAAAATGTGCATTTTCAAGGAGGAGATAGATAAAGCTCTTGTGGCTGAAGAGATCAAGGGATATGGCGGGGGGAGAGGGCAGGATTATGGTGTTGAGTTCAATGGTCAGCCGTGATCATATTGAGTGATGGAACAGGCTTGAGGGGCCAAATGGCCTACTCCTACTCTTGTCTTCTATGTTTCTAATGACAGTTTTGAACCGTTCAAGTGACATTGCTGATTTTTTAACTGAGTCTTGTAAAGTGAAGAAAATAACGAAATATACTTTATTAATAACATTTCTTTTTTTAAAAAATCTATTTTTATCCCTTCCTAAGAGTAAAGAGTACTATCTGGTGAAGTGGAAAGGATGGCCCGAATCGACAAACACCTGGGAACCAAGGAAGAATCTCCGATGTGTTGGACTGGTGAAGCAGTATCACAATGATAGGAGCAAATTCTTGGAGAAAGTGAAAGCAGCAAAGAGACTGAAGTTGAACAACTGCAAAGATTACAAGTCTGCAGTTGAAGAGTATATTATCAGGAAATCCAAACAAAGATTAGCGCTCAAAAGATGGGAGGAGGAGCTGAACAGAAAGAAGAACCATCGAGGTAAAATTCTGGTGGAAAATGAAGTGGACTTTGAGCCTCCCCCTGTGGACTTCCATTACATTAATCAGTACAAACCGTCTTGTGGAATCAATCTGAACAGTGACCCTTTGGTTGGCTGTGAGTGTCTAAACTGTTTGGAGGAGAAATGTTGCCCAGAGGAAGCAGGGGCAACATTTGCTTATAATGCACGAAGGCAGCTCAAGATTGCACCAGGCAAGCCCATTTTTGAGTGCAATTCTTGCTGCAGTTGTGGTTCTCAATGTCCAAACAGAGTGGTACAGAATGGGACGCTATATGACCTCTGCATCTTCAGAACTTCAGATGGAAGAGGTTGGGGCATAAAAACCCTCCAGAATATTAAGAAGAATTGTTTTGTAATGGAATACGTTGGAGAGGTATGTTGTTTTTATTTTGTGGTGGCTCTTCCCTGGACTAACATGTTGCACTAACATTAACTCCCAGAAGTGAAATAGATTGTTGTTGGACACAGTGTGCTTACCAGTAAATAGCAGCATAATATATTCTCTTACCCTCTTTCTTAAGTGAGATGCCATATGCATGTATTAGTCATTCAGTGAGTGACGTTTCCTCCTTCACTCGCTAACAACAACCCTTACCTTGCCCGTACTTACGTATTTATTTATTTGTGGAATGCTAGGCCACCACTTATTGCCCATCCCTAATGCCCAGAAGGCAGTTGAGAATCAACTGCATTGCTTTGGGTCTGGAGTTATGTGTAAGCCAGTCTGAGTAAGGATGGCAGTTTCCCTCCCTAAAGGACGTTAGTGAACCAGATGGGGTTTTTCCTGACAATCGACAGTTCTTCTATGGTCATTAGACTCTCAATTCTAAATTATTATTGAATTCTGACTCCTCTATCTGCCATGGTGGGATTTGAACCCATGCCCTCAGATCAGTAGCTGAGAGAGAGTTCCATGAGACCATCCCCTCCACTTTACTGTAAATGCCTTTTCAAGGTTAGCACCTCCCTGCCTGACTGCCTTCCTTGCTTCCTTTTGAACATAGGAACAGGGGCTGCCTGCTTGGCCACTGAACCCGCTTGCTTTTCTCTTTTCTGACCGTCCCTAAGGTTAGACCAGATTGACTGACTGACTATTTGCCGTATTCCTGGCGCTAATACTTTTGTTTTTGCTGGGAAGTATCACTGGGAAACCTGCAATGACTGGAAGTTATGGGTTTGCTATTTTGGGAATTAAAAACGCTCTTTAGTCTTAAGGTGCAGTGCATCAGCAAACGACCACAGTCCTATGATTAAACCCCCCTTTTTAATTTGAACTTGACAGTTCACAAGAGTGTGCAATAGCTTTTCCAATTGTGCACACTTGTGCATTTTTTTTGTGCTGGGGTTTTAGTTTGTTCTTGAAGCAAGTGATTCATCAGCTACATATATTCAGCACTTCCCTTTTTTTTAAAAAACAATATTTTTAATTCAGTCCAGCAATACTCTTGCGAGCACAGCATGAGCTGGAATGTTCATTCCTGGTTGAATTACTGGTTAGTTCATTTTAGTCGCAACAACTTGGGAAGTTGAACAGGACCAGAATGTACAGCCTACTGGTGAGGGTCCTACATGAGCACAGTAAAGAGGAGTGTGGGGAAGGAAAAGAGACAGTAGGTACTCTAATGGTGAGGAAGTTAGAGTTAAACAGCTCAAGGTTTTTTTTATGGAGAAATATGTGCATTTGACATGATACAGAAGGTGATCTCAATGAGGTGGGATACTGAGAAGAGATCAAGACAGAGAATCTAAGGGAATGCAAATCTGTTGAC
The DNA here is from genome assembly GCF_030684315.1 of Stegostoma tigrinum. Taxonomy (NCBI): domain Eukaryota; kingdom Metazoa; phylum Chordata; class Chondrichthyes; order Orectolobiformes; family Stegostomatidae; genus Stegostoma; species Stegostoma tigrinum. The sequence goes on along the minus strand of NC_081378.1, from coordinate 3,309,236 downwards.
AAACCCTGGAGATTTATGATGGTTACTCTCATCTTGAGAAGAGAGAACAAAACAAAGTGATCCCCACAGTGCAGAAACCCACCCCATCCCGTTCCTTTGATCATCGTCTGCAGACAGAACCTCTGCATTAGGTGTTGACCTGTTTTCCACTTGGAACCCTACAAAGGCACACTCTGCAGCCTTTATGAAATTTCAATATTTCATATTCTTGCCTGTGATATACAGCAATGTGTGCAGTTCTTTGACCTTTTCTATCCCTATAACCTTCTCCAGCCAATTCTGGCTGTTTGTTTTTGGTTTTACGTTGTCCCATCATTGGTGACAGTGCCTTCACTACTGGAATTCCCAAGATCTGGAATTCTGTCAAAAAACTTTTCTGCCTCCATCTACCTTTTGTCACTGGTCCTAATGTGTCCACACGTAGCTGTTGTCAAATTCTGTTTAATAGTGCTCCTGAAAAGTGCATTTTGCTGTTCAAATACATTAAAGACATTGTTTAAATAATTTTTGCTGAAGGAAAAAAAGACATGGCTAAATTCTTCAAATGTGAAGAAACAGGGATCCCTGGCAATGAGTGTTAACTCGGGGTCATTTCCCAAACGTTGCTCGTCTCGTTAGGGAGTAGTACTGAATAGTCAGGAAAGTACAGGCCTCCAAGCTCCTAACTTTGTCTTCGTAAATTACATTGACTAGAGCTAAATCCACAAACCTGCCTGCCCTGGTTGACCCGTTGTCTCCGCCTGCTCCTGCCTCACCTATCTGGATTCCATTTTCTTCCCCTTGGTCCAGGAACTCCCTACCCACGTCTGTGACACCACCCACGCCGTCCACCTCCTCACCTCATTTTCACCATGAACATCCAGTCCCTATACACCTGCATTCTCCATGCAGACGGCCTAAAGGCCCTCCGCATCTTCCTATCCCGCAGGCCCGACCAGTCCCCCTCCACCGACACCCTCATTCATCTAGCCGAACTCGTCCTCACCCTCAACAACTTCTCCTTTACTTTCTCCCACTTGCTACGGACAAAGGGGGAGGCCATGGGTACCCGCATGGGCCCAAGCTATGCCTGCCTCTTTTTGTAGGATATGTGGAACAGTCCCTCTTCCAAAGCTACACTGGCCCTATCTCCCACCTCTTCCTCCGTTACATTGATGACTGTATCAGCGCCGCCTTGTGTACCCACAAGGAGCTCGAACAGGTCATCCACTTCACTAACGCCTTCCACCCCAACCTTAAGTTTACCTGGACCATCTCTGACACCTCGCTCTCCTTCCTGGACACCTCTGTCTCCATCTCTGGCATCCACCTGGAAACCGATACCCATTTTAAGCCTACCGACTCCCACAACTACCTAGAATATTCCTCCTCTCACCCACCTTCCTGTAAAAAGGCCATCTCCAATTCCCAATTCCTTCGCCTCCACCGCATCTGCTCCCGAGCTGAGGCGTTCCACTCCCGAACATCCCAGATGTCCTCTTTTCTCAAGACTTCCCCTCCACAGTGATCGAAAATGCCCTCAACCGTGTCTCCAGCATTTCCCGCAACTCATCCCTCACACCCCCTATCCGCAATAATAATCAAAACAGAATCCCCCTCGACCTCACGTACCAGCCGACCAACCTCCAGATCTAACGGATCATCCTCCAACATTTCTGCCATCTGCAATCTGACCCCATCACCAAAGACATTTTTCCTCCCTACCCTTGTGTGCTTTCTGGAGGGACCACTCTGTCTGGGACTCCCTTGTCCGCTCCACACTCCCCTCCAGCCCACCACACCCGGAACTTTTCCGTCCAACCGAAGCAAGTGCTACACCTGCCCCTATACCTCCCCCCTCGCCCCCATCCCAGGCCCTAGGAAGACTTTCCACATCAAACAGATGTTTACTTGCACATCTGTTAATGTGGTATACTGCATCCACTGTACCCGTTGTGGCCTCCTTTACATTGGGGAAATCAAGCAGAGACTTGGAGACCACTTTGTGGAACACTTACGCTCAGTTCACAACAAACAACTGCACCTCCCAGTCGTGAACCATTTCAATTCCCCCCCCACCCCACACCCTCAACTCCTCGGACGACATGTCCATCCTGGGCCTCCTGCAATGCCACAATGATGCCACCCGAAAAATGCAGGAACAGCATCTCATATTTCGCTTGGGAATCCTTCAGCCCAAGGGTATCAATGTGGGCTTCACAAGCTTCAAAATCTCCCCTTTCCCCCACCGCATCCCAAAACCAGCCCAGCTAGTACCCACCTCACTAAGCAGTCCTCACACCTTAAGCCTCACCCCCATCGTCTACCCATTAACCTCATTCTCCCCCCGCCAACCTGTCTGTCCTCCCTGGACTGACCTATTCCCTACCTACACTCACCTTCACTGGCTCCACCCCCACCTCTTTGACATGTCTGTCTCCCCTCACCCTATCTTCTCCTTTATCCAAATTCTATCCGCCTCCGCCATCTCCCTATTTATTTCAGAACCCCCTTCCCCTCCCTCATTTCTGAAGAAGTTTCCCGACCCGAAACGTCAGCTTTCCTGCTCCTCTGCTGCTTGGCCTGCTGTGTTCGTCCAGCTTCACACCGTGTTATCTCGGATTCTCCAGCATCAGCAGTTCCTACTACCTCTGATTATAGCTGGGAGTTGTCAGCTGTAGCTCAGGCTACAGGGAGAAGAAGTTTCTAAAAGTGTGCAAGGTATTGGTCGGACCACAGCAGAAATACTGTGAACAGTTTCAGGCCCTTTTATCTAAGGAAAGATATTCTGGCATCAGAGGCAGCTCAGAGAAAGTACACTAGGCTGATACCAGATATGGAGGGACTGTCCTGTGAGGAGAAGAGATAAGTTGGGTCTGTACTTACTGGAGTTTGGAAGAATGAGAGGTGACCTTATTGCAACATATGAGATTCTTTGGGTAGACCTAGAGAGGTGACTTTTCATTGTGGGAGACTCTAGGATCAGAGGGCATCATCTCAGAATAAGAGGTCACCCAGTTAGGACAGATTGAGGAGAAGTTTCTTCTCTAAGGGGAGTTAATCAAAAGGCAGTTGAAACTGCATCACTAAGTATATTTAAGGCTGGGGAGACAGGTATTTTAATCAGGAAGGGAATTGAGGGTTATGGGGAAAGGGTAGGAAAATGGTGTTGAGGATTATCAGATTAACCATGATCTCGTTAAATGGCAGACTAAACTCGATGGGCTGACTGGATTATGCTCATTTTTGTATCTTATGATCTTATTATTTCTAAACAGGAACCCTCTCTGATTACCTGCACTCTGTTCATCCCTTAATGGTCCATTTTAAAAATGGATCACTATCTCGATAACAGGGGGATGTGCAAGTTGGTTGGATATTAACATATGAGTAGGCTCCAAAAAAATTCTTCATTGACTGCATAGCAGTTTAGGACGTCCTGTTTTTTGGAAGGCACTATAGAAATGCAAATGTACAGTTTAAACTAGCTGGAACAAACAGCCGCCAACAATGTGGTTCAGAAAGTAAAAACAAACTCTGCACAGCCCCTAAATAAAACACAAGCTTTGCACACTACTGAGACACCAGCAAAACTCTCATGTCCAGTCTCTGGAAAATCTTGCCAAAGGATGGTCTATTGGTAAGAGTGGCCTGAATGTTATGTTGACTGGGGTGAATCAGGTTGTCAAATTTAACAAAAACTTTCTTTCCAAGTACTGGCTTAATATCTCTGGCCCACTCCTCCCTTGTGGAATGAAATAAAGTACATTGTTTCCAATTGCTGAAGAGTATGGCAGTGTCTAGTTTTTGCTTCCAAGTGTGGTTTGGTGTGAGGCATTGCATTTTGGCGATACAGACCAGGGTAGGATTTATGTAGTTAATGGTAGGGCCCTGGGGAGTGTTGTTGAACAGAGGGACCTAAGGGTGCAGGTGTGTAGTTCCTTGTAAGTGGAGTCGCAGGTAGACAGGGTGGTGAAGATTCCGTAGACCTGTTCGCTGAGCCAATGCATTTGATTGCAAGCGTTTTGTCACCCTACTGGGTAACGTCGTCAGCGCACCTCCAGTGAAGCGTGGGTATTACCTCCGGTTCAGCTTTTCAGTGGTTTGTTTATCGGCTCCAGTTCAGTGTGTTTGTTAATGGAGTTCCACTTGGAATGACAGGCCTCCAGGAATTGCCTGGCATGTCTCAGTTTGGCTCATCCTATTATGGATGTGTTGTCCTAATCAAATTTGTGTCCTCCTTTGATCGTGTGTATTGAGACCACTGAGAATTGGTCATGTCTCATAGCGGCTAGTTGGAGAGTAATGCAGAACTCGAGACAACATTGGTAGCATGGGCAGATGATTGGCGGATGAAATCTTGCTATTTTTTTCCTTCGTTGTCTTTATTCATTCACAGGATGAGGGTCTTGCTGTTTAAGACGCTATGTATTGTCCATCCCCTGTTGACATTGAGAATATAGGATCCAGGAGATAAGGGCTTCAGGCGAGTCAGGAAGAGGTAAAGGTGTCGCAGTTTTGATTAGGGAATCTATTCCAGCAGGAAGGAGACTCCTTAAATGAAGCCATATGGGTAGAACCTAAAAACTAGAAAAGAGCAGTCACAATGCTGGGATTGTACTATACATTCCCTAACAGTGTGAGAGAAATAGAAGAGTAGATTATATAGGCAAATTTCAGAAAATTTTAACAGTTAGTGTAGTGATCATAGGGGGCTTCATGTTTGACCACCCTGGTTAATGTTGACATTATGTAAAAGGCTTAGAGAGAGTGAAATTCCTAAATTTATCCAGAACCGCTTTTTAAATCAGTACATAGAATGCCCCACAGGAGAGCGGAAGTCCTAATTTTAGATAATGGACAAGGCAGATAGAATAGAGAGTGAGGGAAAATTTTGCAGATAGTGATCGTAATTCCATCAGATTCAAAATCTCTGATGAAGGGTCTAGGCCTGAAATGTCAGCTTTTGTGCTCCTGAGATGCTGCTTGGTCTGCTGTGTTCATCCAGCACCACACTTTGTTATCTTGGATTCTCCAGCATCTGCAGTTCCCATTATCTCAGAATCAAAATCCTTTTGGGAAAAGATAAGAATGGCTTGAAATCAAAGTTCTAAACTGAAGGAAGGTTGATTTTATTTAATAAGATCAGATACGATTTGGCCAGAGTTCACAGGGAGCAAATACTTCCAGGTAAATCTGTTCAAACAGTGGAATACATTCAACAGAGCACACGGACACCATCTTCCAGTAAAAAGATGGCCTGGTCTGACAAATCCTGTGAACTCTGGATAGCCAGGAATGGACAGGATTAGATAAAATGGGAGACTTATGGAGAAGACAAAGGGCCATGAAAGAATAATGGCTGGTAAAATAAAGGAAAAGCCTAAGTTATTTTAGAATTACATTTAAGAACCACAGTAGTCGTATATGGAGCCAGTGGATGTGGCTAGCGTTCTAAATTAATACTTTGAATCAGTGTTCACTAGTGAGAGGGATGATATAGGTATAGAAGCATTCTCTGGTACAATTTAAAGAAATCAGCACAGAGAGACAGGAGGTTCTGAGTGGTCTGGCAGGTTTAAAAGTAGGTACATTGCCAGGAGTGGATGAAATGTATCCCAGGCTGTTGAGGAAAGGGAGGAACTATCGGGCAATAAGTTTCAGTTCCTTTCAGGAGAGATGCTGGAGGATTGCCAATGTGGTACCATTATTCAGAAAAGGATCAAGGGATAAACAAGGAAACTGCAGGTCATTCATGCTAAGCTTGGTGATGGAAGCAATTCTGAGGGACAGAATTAATCTGCACTTGGAGGAGCGGAGATTAATCAGGCACGGTCAGCATGGTTTTGTTGAGGAGAGATCATTTGACATGTTCTTCTTGGACTTTATTAAGGCTTTTGATAAGGTCTGACACAGGAGACTGATAGTGAAGATAGAGCTCATGGGAACCAAGGAAATTTGGCAAATTTGATCCAGAGTTGGCAGAAGGCAGGAAGCAGAGTGATGGTCAAAGGGTGTTTTTTGTGTCCAGTGATGTTCTGCAGGGGTTTATATAAATGATTTATTCTTGAATGTAGAAGAGTTGGTCAGTAAGTTCACAGATGTTATGAACGTTGGTGCACTTACAGGAGGATAAAGATGTGCACTTGTAATGCCAACGCACACACGTCTATGGGCCGTGTGTTGGATTAGAATAGTTAGGGGCTTGTTTTTGACCAGTACAGACTAGATGGGCCAAAGGGTCTTTTTCTGTGCTATGGACATCTATGACTCGATGAGAAAGTGATGGTGAGCTGTTGCCTTGAACCACTGCAGTGCATGTGCTGTAGGTAGACCCAAAAAGCTGTTTAGGAGGGAATTCCAGGATTTTGATCCAGCAATGCTGGAGGAACAGTGATTATATTTCCAAGTCAGGACGGTGAGGGCTTGAAGGGAAATTTGAGATGGTAGTGTTGTCTGTCTGGATGGAAATGATCGTGGCTTTGAAGGTGCTGCATAAACTGTAGAAATGTGAAATGATTCCTTTTGGTGGGAAGAACACTGAAAAAGTATAGAATTAAACGTACAATCCTTTTAAAGGGTGCATGAGCAGAGGGCGTAAGTGTACAAGAGCATAAGTAGTTGAAGGTGGTAGAATAGTTTGAGGGGGTGGTTAATTACATATGTAGTAGTCTAGATTTTATTAATGAGGGAATAGCGTACAAGAGCAAGAAGGCTATGTTGAACTTGTATAAAACTAGTTCATCATCAGCTGGAGTATTGTGCACAACTGTGGGCACTCCTTTGGGAAGGATCTGTAAACATTGGAGAGAGTACAGAAAAGATTGACAGAACGGTTCTAGGGATGAGGAACTACATTTGAGGATAGATCGGAAAGGTTTTGAGAGCCTCTGTTAGACCTCACTCAGTGTTACAGTGAACTGCATCTGTAGTTTTCTCTATTGGAAGGTAATCACGAGCGAAGAAGCAGAAAGACGAGGGAAATATTACGACAGTAAAGGCATCACATACTTGTTTGACCTGGATTACGTGGAGGATGAGTACACTGTAGATGCTGCAAGATTTGGAAATATTTCGCACTTTGTGAATCACAGTGTAAGTATTATGCTTGTTTTTACAAAGGCTGGGTTCTTGTAGCACTTTAATGTTGGTTGAATTTCATCTTACTGATTTTTAGGGATAAGATTTTTAAAGTAAGTTGTTTAAGATTATTTTGAAGAAAAGGATTCCAAAGGCTCTCAACCATGTGTGTGGGGGTTGAGGTGGCAGGGTGCGGGGTGGTGGTGGCGGAGGAAACAGGGAAGAGAATTAATCTCATTTGTCTTCAATGAGCAACCACTTATTTTGAAACAGTGAACCTAGTTCTCAGTTCTTCCACAAGAGGAAACCCCCTCTCCACAGCCTCCAACTTTTTTTAAAAAAAAATCCTTCATTCAAAATCAGGAATGTCAGTATCTTCTTGGATACTTGATTGTCCAAAGGACAAAGGAGCAGAAGTTGGCCACTCTGTCCAATGAGTCTGTTCAGCCTTTCAATGAGATCATGACTGATCTGATAACCTTCACTTCCACTTTCCTGCCTTTTTCCAAAACTCTTGAATTCCTTACTGATTCAAAATCTGGCCATAATCTTTTAATGACCCAACCTTAATCCCCCCTCAATGATAAAGAATTCCACAGATTCACAACCCTCTGAGAGAACAAATTCCTCCTCGTCTGTATCTTACATCGGGAGACTCCTTATCCTGAGGTTATGCCCTCTATTCCTGGAGTCTCCCTCAAGAGAGGGTAACAACATCTGCACATGTACCCTGTCAAGCCCCCTAAGAATCTTGTATGTTTCAATAAGGTCGCCTGTCATTCTTCTAAATTCCAATAAGTACAGGGCCAACCTACTCAACATCTCCTCATAAGACAATTCCTTAAGGTTTGTGGACATTTGTTGAACCGCTACCAATATTAGTATACCCTTGTCAAGACTAAAGAATGATTTAAGTTCAAAATAATAAGTCTTTGAAAAATGAAGCAAGTTAATGAGCGAAATAGGTTCTGGTGTTGATCTTGCTGTTTGTAAACTTTTTTTTCTCACGTCACTGGTTGCATGCTCAAAATCTTTCAGCTTGTTACAGTTCAAACTATTATATTGACTTCTATTCAAGTGAGAAGGTGATTCAAAATTGAATTTAGCAAAATAAAAGTCAACTCTTTTGGGAACACGGTTTGGCAGGTACTCCCTTTTGCAGCAGCACAATTGTGATTCTAGTACTTCAGAGAGATCAGAAAAAGGTCCAGAATATATAGGAAATTGTATAAAATTGAGAGATAAACCATTGAATTGAGATTGACTTTAGATTGAGACGCCGATATTGGATCGACTCAATGCCAGTTGCCTTGATAATTCCAGCAGTGATGGACATCTGGGCAGAATAGGTACAAGGCATGTACATTTAAGCCTCAGTAGATGGGCTAAAACCATTCGCAATATAATACTAAAGCTTTAACTTCTGCACATGTCTCTTAAACAAATTTGGAACCAGCAGGTGAGGTGTAACTCAAGATCGTCAACTTTTAAGCTGGAGCAGGGGGTTTGGTAGAATGTGGGAAAGTAACATGCCTGGTTGAAACACTTCCTAGTGATCTGAAATGGAATCCCATGATGGGATTTGTTTCCCATTATCAGAAGATTTGTAAATGGCAATGCCGGCAATGCGAGTTACAATGACTAAAATGCCAGCAGGAATGAGGGACTAGTAACTATGATGAGAAGAAATCTGAGAAGCCGGACAGATTATCACATCCAGTTCTGATTGTTCCTTCAATAATAAGCAAACACAAATGTTTGAATGCTTCTTTGTACACAAGGTAGTTAAAGTAGTTATCACAAAATGTTGTTGGAACAAAATCCAACAATACTTCTAAGAAAGAAATAAGTTGTTTGCAGAAGGAACACAGCTGGTGTAGGGGAGTGAGCAGAGGGTGGAATTAATTTATTTCCTGTTATATCAGCAGACTGGATGGTTCATGTGAACTCTTTCTGTTCTAACGATCCAAAACCAGTGGAGATCCGCAGGGGTCAATATTAGGAACACAGCTATTCATGTTATACATTAAGGATCTAGATGGAGGAACTGAGGGCAGTTTGCGGATGACACAAAGTTAAGTGGAGGGACAGGTAGTGTTGAGGAAGTGGGGAGGCTACAGAAAGACTTGGACAGGCTGGGAGACTGGACAAAGAAGTGGCAGATGTAATACAACATGGGAGGGTGTGATGTTATACAGTTTGGTAGGTGGAATAGAGGTGTAGACTATTTTCTAAACGGGGAAAGGAAGCACAAAGGAACTTAGGAGTCCTAGTTGAAGATTCTCTTAAGGTTAACTTGCAGATTCAGTTGGCAGTTAGGAAGGCAAATATAGTTAGGCTAGAATACAGGAGCAGGGACGTACTGCAATGGTTAGAAAAGGCTATGGTCAGGCTGCATTTAAAATATTGTGAGCAGCAGAGGAGATTTACGAGAATTATCCTGGGAAGAAGGGCTTCATATAAGGGGCAGTTGAGAACTTTGTGTCTATACTTGATGGAGTTTAAAATGTTGAGAGGAATCTTACTGAATACTGACAGGACTGGATAGAGTGGACAGGGAGAAGATGTTTCCACTCGGACAGATTAGGACTTGAGGGCAAAGCCTCCGAGTGAAGGGACAGCCCATTAGAACTGAGAGGAGGAGGAATTTCTTCAGCAAGAGAGTAGTGAATCTGTGGAACTTATTGCCATGTAGGGCTGTGGTGGCCAAGTCATTGTCTTAAATACAGAGGTAGATAGGTAGTAAAGGGATCAAAGATTACAGGGAGAAAACAGGAGTTGAGAATGGGCCCAATGTCCCCATTCTGTTCTTGTATCTTATTGTTTCATAGATTCACTTCGTCGATTTGAATGTTATTTGTTTGAAACTGAGCAATTAAATTGTTTGATTTTATGAAGGTGTGGCTCCGTTGGCCTAACCTGGCCTTTTGGGAATAGGTTCAAATCTGACTTTCTTTTCTGCAGTGTGATCCCAATCTTCAAGTTTACAATGTTTTTATCGATAGTTTGGATACTCGCTTCCCAAGGATTGCACTATTCTCAACACGTTCTATAAAAGCTGGGGAAGAACTGACCTTTGACTATCAGATGAAAGGTATGTCTTATATCGACCACTGTTGTATTTACCTGAATCACAGTGGAGGTAGGATGGCCCTCCTTCCAATGCAAGGCTGAACAAAAGCCACCCTTAAAATCCCAGCCATTAGTTTTTCAAAGGGTTTTGAGTGGGTTAAGGAGACTACAGGGAAAGATGGAGTTTCCTTGTTCCTCTGAAGGTGGTCTGTTTTGATTAACTGTAATGTATGTGGCCAGTTGTCATTGTGACCAGTTGTCAGTTTCAGTCTACGACTTTGCTGAGATGGGATTTTTGAATTTGCAATCTCTGGGTCATTTGTCAAGTGCCACATCCAGATACGGTAACATCCCTTAACTTGGTTTAAAGCAGAGAGTCCAGAGACGTGAATGGAGGGCACAGGCAATGTGAATAAAACAGCAAAAAGAACAAGTCCCACTGTTGGAATTTCCATTGAGAAGAAGCCTTGTATCTCCTTTGAGATGTCTTCCAAATTAATGTTGATTTTTGCTGTCACATCCTAGTATGAATTGTATTGAGAACTCAAATTCCTTTCTCACAAGGAAAGTGCCCTTAAAATTGGGTTCTTATTGCATCAAATGAGAATAGGCCACTCAGCCCTTCAAGCCTGCTGCCCCATTCAATAAGATCATGGCTGGTCTGATTTTTAACCTCCACTCTACATTCCTGCTTATCCCCAATAATCATCCATCACCTTAGTTATAAAGAATCTCTCTACCTCTGCCTTCAAACTATTTAAAGATTCTACATCCACTGCCTTTTCAGGAAGGGAATTCCAAAGATTCATAACCCTCAGAGAAAATGTTTCCTTATTTCCATCTTAAATGGGAATCTCCTTATCTTTCAGCAGTAATCCCTAGTTCTAGATTCACACACAAGAGGAAACATCTTTTCAACATCCACTGGGTCAAGACCCCTTGGGATCTTACATGTTGCAATTAAGTCACCTCTGACTGTTTTAAACTTCAGGGGATACAGGCCCACCCTGTCTAGTCTTTCCTCATAAGGCAACTGCTTGTTCCAGATATTAATCTAGTAAACCTTCTCTGAACTATTTTCAATGCATCAATATCCTTCAGTAAGTATGATGACTAGTCCTGTTTACAGTACTGCAGATGTGGTCTCACCAATGCCTTGTATACCTGAAGCATAACCTCCCTACTCTTGCATTCCATGCCCCTTACAATAAAACACTACTAGTTTTCCTAGTTACTTGCTGTCTCTGCATACTAACTGCAGTCATGCACTCGCTCACCCAGATCTCTGCATCTGGGAGCTGTGCAACCTCGTATATATCTTTGAATGACATAATTGTTATTGTTGAGTTTTTTTCTATTTACTGACATTAGTGTAATTACACAATTGGTTTTGGTAGGTTCGGGTGATGTATCCATTACTGAAACCTCTGAAGTAAACAGCCCACCCAAAAGGCAGCCCAGGATGGAATGCAAGTGTGGATCCCTATCCTGCAGAGGATATATGAACTGATCTAGTTGCAAAGAAGAAAATTGTATTTTGTTTTTTGTTTTTAGGTAGAAATGTGTTTTTTTTTCCCCTCGTATCCTGATTCCATCAAAGCTTTTGGGTGATGACCCTTGGGAAGTTGAAACAAGCAGCAGCTACTTGGTGACCTTGTGCTACTTACACTTTGTGGAGATGCAGATCTGTGGGACAGCTTCCCTTGGAGAAATAATTGTTTGCCTTTTGCATCAAATCATTGATACTATTTGTAACCTGGATACAAGTGGTCACTGACCAACACTGTTGCAATGTTCTTAGTGCAGCACACCCTGTTTTAGCAGAGCACTCTCTACCCATTTCATTATTTTAAAAGGATAATTTGATTCAGAAATGTCCTCCCACCCTTCTCCAGGGGATTTATTCTTTGGGTTTCAATTGAGTGAATTTAGCTCTTGTTCAGACACGTATTCTATATTCCAGATGTATCAGCTAAGATTCTCCACATTTCCCTCCTGTACATAGTGAAGCTAATATCCTCTGAAGTGGCTTCAGTGTAATGTTTGTGCTACAATGAATGACAAATCTATTGAGATCAAAGATGTGTTGATTATGCCTAGTTATTAAATAACTTGTATTAAGGAGAGTGAATTTCAGACTCAAAGTAAGCAACAAGTGTGTGTACATTTTGGATGAAGGATAGCCATAATAATGGGATAATTTACTTTAATAACTTGTTACAGCCCAAAATTAAGCAAGACCAAGTCCTTTATGATCTTTTTGAGAGCTTGTTTTAAATGTGTAGTTTAAAGTTGTCTCATCTTAAACCTTTAACAGTACCTTTACGGAAATTTTGAATATTTTCTGCTAAACGTTTGGGCACTATTAAACATTAGTCATAAAATCCCTGAGAATGGTAGGCAGTCAGAAACATAAATAAGTGTTAGAGAAACTTCAGGCAGACAGCATCTCTGGAGAAGAGATGTATTATAGTTTTGAGACCAGTGTGACTCTGGAACCCTTTTTATTTTAATACAGTTGTAGATTTTCTTTTAAGAAAATGGACCTATTATTTGAGCAGTGATCTCAGCTGCTGTTACTTTCTTCTCCCAGCTCATGTTTCTGTGCTGCCTCTAAGGTTTACAACTTAAGGAAAATCTGCAAAGGTTCTGTTGCTTTGGTGAGATTTCATCCAAAGATTTTGAAATGAGTGTCTTTAGAGGTTTTTTTTAATTGTGCTTTTTTTTAAAAAACATGCTTTAAGTCATAACTACTGCGCTTGAGGGAGTGCTCTCCTTAAAACAGTAGTAATACTAAGTTTGCCGCTTAAATTTGATTAAAACATGGACCATCAAAGAGGCATTGTATTGTGAGCAGATAAAAGCAAGTTCCAGATTCAGTTTGAGTGACAACCCAAGTGACAATTGTATAAAAATTCCAGCCAGAAATGTATAAGTCCTTGTTCTTGGTGTAAGCTCAGCAGCAGTCCTATTGGTGATGAAACAGTGATTCACATTAATCTAGCTATAGTATAGTCCAAGATATGCAGTGAAGGCAACCGTGTGGTGTGAGAATGCAAGTTTAAAGGTGGCTTCAGTCAATGCAGTTCAACTTTTTTAACCTGATTTTTAAAACAGAACTCTAATTTGCTCAGTCATCGCTCAGTGGGATGGCTAAAGTTGTTTCCCTGATTCCCATTTAGCAGTGGTAATTGTGCTCAGTAATGCTGCATCACTGACATCAGATATGAGCTGAATGAAGTTTGAGGTGTTATTAAAGCAGTTCTTCAGTGCACACAAGATGTACTGCATTTCAGCCCAAATGAACAGTCACCCCTTTGAACTGAAAGCTGCTTGAGTGTCATGTTTTGGTGCAACGATGCAACATTTTAAAATCAATCAACTTGTTAAGTTAGAGTTTTTTTAATAAAAGGTGGAGATTCCTATTTAACAAAAGGGGAAATTGGTGGATGACCCTATGGCTTTAGGCTATCAAGAAAATAAAGTTGAAATTGATATATTTTTCTTTACTTTTTTAGGATTGTTTCAGGTCTTGTATACCTCTTTGTACTGAGCTGTGAATTGAAAACTGGTGCTGTATGACATGTTTGCTCAAAGAATGAATAAATGTCAATGTTTCAAGTTGATCCACTGCTGGTTTTTACATCAATGGGAATAAATAGTACAGTGACTATTGGATCAAACATTCAGTGAGTCCAAATTCCATCACAAACACTGGACTTGCAATTATTGATCTTGACTGAAAGGATAACAGAGAATAGTGTGGCCCCACTCTCTCTCTTCAGGCTCCCCCAGCCCTTACTGGCTTTCAGCTGAGGCAGTTCCCCTGACGTTGCCTGGCCTGGCTGCCAGATGTGACTCTTGCTTGAACATGACTTCAGTGTCTCAGTTTTCAAGAACACAGTTCTTTACCACCCCCTGAACAAGAAGGCAAATCCAGGACAGGTAATACAGGCTGGTTTTACCAGTAACAAAAATACATTGCAGGAACTAACTGGAAAATAGAACAGGCAGCTGAAGTGATTGCACCCAGTTATCTGGTGCAATTTGTTAAATAAATACAAAAAGTTTGAAAGTGTATACAACTTACAAGAATCCTTGTTACTTGCCCCATTGGTCAGTTGTTGCAGGAAGAAAATCTGACCATGAACTGGAGTTTCAAGCTTCTCATGTCCCATACTGGGACATAGCCACAAGTATATCACTTGGATTTACTATCTGTTTGTACTTTGTTTATGGTTTTGCCAGCAGCTAACTTATTGTAAAGGATGTTCAGTTCCTCTGGCTGTGGCAGGTCAGAGTCTGGGGTTGAAGGTATTTCAAAGTCTGAGGATGTCTGTGAGCCAGACTTGAAACTGGGAATTGAATTGTGTTCTCTCTCCCCCTTCTGGCTACCATTTGAATGATCAGTGACGTTTAGCAGGGCACCAGTAGGATCGCGTTGGCAATTATCTGGATGAAATTCATGATGTTGCTGAAGATCCCAGTTATTGTTGCTTTTCTCAATGTCCAGAGCTGCGCTGAATGGAGGTTTATCCTTGGTGAGTTTCACAGAGACCATTTTATTTTCTGGAATGTAATTTAACTCACCAAACAGGCTGCCCTGACTTCCTTGTTCAGATATGTGTGTTGATTGGGATGATGTTTGAGAGGGAAGATGGATGCAGTCTCCATCCTCGGAATCACTGAACAGTTTTGGTGATTGCAAATCAACCTCTTGCTCCCTCGGAGGCTCGGAATCCTCATCAGTTTCAGTTATCAAAATTGATTCCGCTTTGAAAAACATATCCCACTGTGGTGATTCAGTCTCGCCTGCTTTTTCTTCTTCAGAACAGTGTACTGCAAGATCAGGGAATGATCCCTTCTGCATGGCATTCAGCTTACTTTCCAGGTAAGTTATTGCAGCCTCTTCATCCTCTTCATCTTCATCATCGTCGTTTGACTCTTCGCACTCTAGGAATTCTGTACTGATGTAGATGGGGTGTTTACTAATGCTCCCTTCATCGACACACTGATCTCTCTGCTGTAGAGAGTCCCTGCTTTCGGTGTCGAGCTGCGAACGTGGAGCACACTGTAACCTCTGTTTCAGTGGAATTAGATGGGAGTCATCGAAAAGGTCATTGTAGTCTCCATCTGTTTAAAAACAGTTGTAAATACATGAAGCGATTTTAGTAGAAAAAGAATACCATAACCTCATCAGGGTTATGGTACAAACATGAAAATTGTTATCATTTCTATTTTTATTACCTGTAAAATTATGGGACAACCAATGAATTAATTAAATATAGGCTAGTGGGCCTGTACTGGTTAGCAATGATGATGTAATAGAAAGCAAACACAGTAGAATCTTGTTCTTTATTCATCCAGAAATTTTGTGTTTTCTATGGATACTGATCTTCACAATAAAAGCCATCTTTAGCACTTTGTCCTAGTAACTTCATTCATGTTTTCACAGTTCCACTGAAATGCATCAGTGATGATGGGAACTGCAGATGCTGGAGAATCCAAGATAATGAAATGTGAGGCTGGATGAACACAGCAGGCCCAGGAGCACAAAAGCTGACGTTTCGGGCCTAGACCCTTCATCAGAGAGGGGGATGGGGTGAGGGTTCTGGAATAAATAGGGAGAGAGGGGGAGGCGGACTGAAGATGGAGAGAAAAGAAGATAGGTGGAGAGGAGAGTATAGGTAGGGAGGGGAATAGGTCAGTCCAGGGAAGCCGGACAGGTCAAGGAGGTGGGATGAGGTTGGTAGGTAGGAGATGGAGGTGCGGCTTGGGGTGGGAGGAAGAACAGGTTAGGGAGGCAGAGACAGGTTGGACTGGTTATGGGATGCAGTGGGTGGAGGGGAAGAGCTGGACTGGTTGTGTGGTGCAGTGGAGGGAGGGACGAACTGGGCTGGTTTTGGGATGCGGTGGGGGAAGGGGAGATTTTGAAGCTGGTGAAGTCCACATTGATACCATTGGGCTGCAGCGTTCCCAAGCAGAATATGAGTTGCTGTTCCTGCAACCTTCGGGTGGCATCATTGTGGCACTGCAGGAGGCCTATGATAGACATGTCATCTAAAGAATGGGAGGGGGAGTGGAAATGGTTTGCGACTGGGAGGTGCAGTTGTTTATTGCGAACCGAGCGGAGGTGTTCTGCAAAGTGGTCCCCAAGCCTCCCCTTGGTTTTCCCAATGTAGAGGAAGCCATACCGGGTACAGTGGATGCAGTATACCACATTGGCAGATGCGCAGGTGAACCTCTGCTTAATGTGGAAAGTCATGTTGGGGCCTGGGACAGGGGTGAGGGAGGAAGTGTGGGGGCAAGTGTAGCATTTCCTGTGGTTGCAGGGGAAGGTGCCGGGTGTGGTGGGGTTGGAGGGCAGTGTGGAGCGAACAAGGGAGTCACGGAGAGAGTGGTCTCTCCGGAGAGCAGACAGGGGTTGGGATGGAAAAATGTCTTGGGTGGTGGGGTTGGATTGTAGATGGCGGAGGTGTCGGAGGATTATGCGTTGTATCCGGAGGTTGGTGGGGTGGTGTGTGAGAACGAGGGGGATCCTCTTAAAGTTCTTCAAGGACCGCAACTTTCCCCACACAGTGGTCGAGAACGCCCTTAACCGCGTCTCCCGCATTTCCTGTCACACATCCCTCACACCCCGCCCCCGCCACAACCGCCCTAAGAGGATCCCCCTCGTTCTCACACACCACCCCACCAACCTCCGGGTACAACGCATCATCCTCCGACACTTCCGCCATCTACAATCCGACCCCACCACCCAAGACATTTTTCCATCCCCACCCCTGTCTGCTTTCCGGAGAGACCACTCTCTCCGTGACTCCCTTGTTCGCTCCACACTGCCCTCCAACCCCACCACACCCGGCACCTTCCCCTGCAACCGCAGGAAATGCTACACTTGCCCCCACACCTCCTCCCTCACCCCTACCCCAGGCCCCAACATGACTTTCCACATTAAGTAGAGGTTCACGTGCACATCTGCCAATGTGGTATACTGCATCCAATGTACCCGGTATGGCTTCCTCTACATTGGGGAAAAACCAAGCGGAGGCTTGGGGACCGCTTTGCAGAACACCTCAACTCGGTTCGCAATAAACAACTGCACCTCCCAGTCGCAAACCATTTCTACTCCCCCTCCCATTCTTTAGATGACATGTCCATCATGGGCCTCCTGCACTGCCACAATGATGCCACCCGAAGGTTGCAGGAACAGCAACTCATATTCCGCTTGGGAACCCTGCAGCCTAATGGTATCAATGTGGACTTCACAAGCTTCAAAATCTCCCCTTCCCCTACTGCATCCCAAAACCAGCCCAGTTCGTCCCCTCCCCCCACTGCACCACACAACCAGCCCAGCTCTTCCCCTCCACCCACTGCATCCCAAAACCAGTCCAACCTGTCTCTGCCTCCCTAACCTGTTCTTCCTCTCACCCATCCCTTTCTCCCACCCCAAGTCGCACCTCCATCTCCTACCTATTAACCTCATCCCACCTCCTTGACCTGTCGTCTTCCCTGGACTGACCTATCCTCTCCCTACCTCCCCACCTATACTCTCCTCTCCACCTATCTTCTTTTCTCTCCATCTTCGGTCCGCCTCCCCCTCTCTCCCTATTTATTCCAGAACCCTCACCCCATCCCCCTCTCTGATGAAGAGTCTAGGCCCGAAACGTCAGCTTTTGTGCTCCTGAGATGCTGCTGGGCCTGCTGTGTTCATCCAGCCTCACATTTCATTATCCACTGAAATGCAGATGGCTCACTTTCCATTTTCTGAATGAGGTTGCCCTTCACAGTTTCAAGGAATCTACCAGGGCATTAGTTAAAAAAAAACACGATGCCCACATCCTACTAGTGAATAAAAGGTAATTAATTCACAGAGGGAGGTGTTGCCTACAAATTCAACCTGTGCAGAGTTGTTCCTGCACGTCTCTGGAACAGGTGGGACTTGAACCTGATCATCCCTGACTTTACTTCATATAGCTAGTAGTGCAATCACACACAACTGAGCAAATTTCTCACCACCAAGATCACCATGACATTGTTTCCCCATTTTCTTTTTTAAATCTTGTAACCACCACCAGTAATTAAAATGCATTTGCTGCCTAAACCCAGGATTGAACCTGAAGCCTTTAGGCATCTGTTTTGGTGAATTTTCATTGCCTTTGTGCAAACTTTCATGGCACATCTGAATGGTTCTCAAGGGACACTGATCATAAAGGATAGAATTCAGCTTGAGTGAGAAACTTGGGTTCGAACCCATGTTGCAGCACTTAACTAAAGGTAATTGCATTGGGATGAGGGCAAATGGGGCTGGGAAATGAGCTTAGCCAATACAGACAGCTAAGGAACAATGACATACAGACCTTTAGGAAACTCGTTTATGATTCATAGTAAACGTTATTCCAACGAGGAACATAAGAAATAGGAGCAGGAGCAGGCTATCTGGCCCATCGAGCCTGCTCTATTCAATAAGATCATGGCCGATCTTTTTGTGGACTGAGCTCCACTTACCTGCCTGTTTACCATAAACCCTTAATTCCTTTACCTTTCAAAAATCTATCTTTGCCTTAAACATTCAACAAAGTAGCTTGAACCTCTTCACTGGGTAGGGAATTCCACAGATTCACAACCCTTTAGGTGAAGAGGTTCCCCCTGAGCACAGTCCTAAATCTGTTCCCCCTTATTTGGAGGCTATGCCAGTGGAAACAACTTGCCTGCTTCTATCCTATCCCCTTCATAATTTAGTATGTTTCGATAAGATTCCCCTCTCATTCTTTTAAATTCCAATCAGTCTAGACCCAGTCTACTCAATGTCTCCTCATAAACCAACCCACTCAATTCCAGCATGAACCCAGTGAACCCGCTCCTGTGCCAGTATATCCTTTCTTAAGTGAAAAGACCAAAACTGTATACGGTATTCCAGATGTGGCCTCACCAGCACCCTATACAGCTATAACATAACCTTCTGGTTTTTAAACTCCATCCTTCTAACAATGGAGGGCAATATTTGCCTTCTTAATTGCCTGCAAACCAACTTTTGTGAAGATAGCTTCTAGGAAGGGAATTAATAATAAAAAAAGGGTTAACCGGGGAAGTTAAGCAGAGTAACAAATAGAAAGAGAAAGCAACAACATGGCAAAAATTAGTAGTGAGCCAGAAGATTGGGAAAGTTTGAACTCTTCACACTAATGTAAGATGACAAAATATGACAAGAAGCAAATAAACTTGGGGCAAACTAGCAAGTAATATATAAATGGACAGCAAACGCTTCTTCAAATATGTAAAAAGGGCCACTGTGAATATAGGCGCCTCACGAGGAGGAGGTTGGGGAATAATCATGGCACAATCAGAAAATTAAGAGCTGAATAAGTATTTAACATCCTCAGGTGTGAAGACGAATGCAAATAGTATTCCAAAGATCCAAAAAATCAAGGGATTATAACAGAGATGGAATAAACAATAATTGTTACTAGAGGAAAAAGTACTAAGAAAATTTATAGTGCTAAAGACTGTTAGAATTGGCGTGTTGACCCTAGGATTACCCTAAGAAGTAGCTACAGAGATAGTGGATGCACTGGTAGTAATCTTGCAAGTATCTTATAAAGTCCCAGAGGATTGGAAAGCTGCCAATGTAACACCCTTATTCAAAAAATAGGAAACATAAAACCAACAACTCTAGGTTAGTCATCTTAACATCTGTCATTAACATTTTCCTAATGTATAAAAAGATTAACGCCGGAGCATTTAGAACTACATAACGTAATCACGCAAATAAACGTGGCTTCCTGAAGGGAAAATCACGCCTGAGTTCTTTGTCAGAGTTCTCTGAGGAGGTAACAAGCAGGATAGATAAAGGGAAACCAGTCAATGTAATATATTTTAATTTCCAACAGGTATTTGTGAAGTACCACACATTAGGCTATGTAATAAGATAAGGGCCCACAATGATGGGGGAACAGTATATTTGTGCAAATACGGGATTGGCTGACTAATAGGAGAGAGAATTGGGAATAAAAGGAACTTTATCAGGACAGCAACCTATAAAAGGAATCAATGAATGGGCCACAATTATTTATGATATACATTAATGATTTAGATGAGGACAACGAATTAACTACAGCTGAGTTTGAAGATGACACAAAAATAGGTGGAAGGTGGTACTGTCCCTATATCTGAGCTAGAAATCCCAGATTCAAGTCCCGCTTACTCCAGAGGTGTGTCATAACTTCAACATTTTTTAAATCAACCTGTTAAGTGACATCAAGCAGTCAGCCATTGGCTACTAATTATAATAAATTTATCTAAGTAACCATGTCTTCATCAGCAGTGACTCTGAACTGTAATGTATAAATAATCAATTGTTATTATTATCTGCAAGAAATCTCAGTCAGTGACTTTTTTCTAACCCCCTAACTGTTTGAAAGCAAATGATTTGTCATGTAATTGCAATTGCTTACACTGTAGTTCTCTTTGCAGTTAGTTTCAAGTTTGATGGTGCTTTCTTTCACCTGGGGTTTTGTAAAGAGTTTAAGATATTCCAAATCACATCATCCAACACATGTACCTTGCTCATTGATAGAACAATTCCTTGATCTTTTCAACCTGCCCAGTGGTTTGTACACGGGTTCACCATCTCCTAAACACTTCCTACCAAGTGGCTTCAAACTAAATCAGAACAGAAACAGAATTACAGATTAAAATCAAACAATGGGGTGTCACAGTAGCTCAGTGGTTAGTTAGCACGACTGCTTCACAGCACCAGAGACCCAGGTACAATCCCATGCATGGACGGGTATGTAGAGTTTGCTTGTTCTCCATATGTCTGCATGGGTTTCCTCTGTGTGCTCCAGTTTCCTTCCACAGTCCAAAGATTTGCAGGATAGGTAAATTGGCTGTGCTAAATTGCCCGTAGTGTCTAGGGTTGTGCAAGTTAGGTGAGTTAGCCATGATTTACGAGGGTTATGGGGATGGGGTGGGACACTCTTTGGAGGATCAGTGCAGCTGAATGGCTCTAATGATTTTAATTCTAACTTGGAATTGTTACAAAATTAACAAGGACAAAATGTGGGATACAGTCTGCCAAAGCTTTTCATCTTGAATTCATTAGGACAATTTGCAAGAAGACCAAATGTGAAGAACAACATTCATACAGTATGAGAAAAGAATACTGATCACAGAACTGCTACAGTGGTACAGAGGGATCTGGGTATCTTGGTACACAGAGTCATAGAGATGGACAGCATGGAAACTGCCCCTTCAGTCCAAGTTAGTACACAGTGATTAGAAAGGCAAATGGAATGGCTTATTGCAAGAGGTCTGAGCAATAAGGCAAGGAATGTTTTAGTACAACTCTATAGCACCCTGCTAATATCTATAGTAGTTTATATGATTATGGTTTATTGTAGAAAGCATACAATTGCATTAGCAGTTCAGACAGGGTTAATTATTGGGATGAAGGGCTTCTGAAGACAGCCGAGCACATACCCCCTGGAGTTTAGGAGAACGAGAGAGGATCTTCCTGAAATATGAAGGATGATGGGATGGGTTGGAGACCCGCAGAACGTTTCCTCTTTTGAAAAGACTAAAGCTAAGGGGGCATTAGTTTAAGAATGTAAGGTCTCCCTTTTAAGGGGAGGATGATAAATTTCTCTGAACTTTGGAATTTTGTTCCCCAAAGAGCAGTGGAGGCTTGGTCATTAAACTTACCTAAGGTGAAATGAGACATAGCTTAGATGGTTAAGGGAGTTAAGGAGTGAGGTTGGCTGGGGATGGGGTGGCTGCAGACTGGAAAGTAGAATTGAAGCCCGTACAAGATCAGTCATGATCTTACTGAATGGTGGAGCAGGCTCAAGCAGCTGAATGGTCTACTCTTAAGTTCCATGTAGTGCTGTTACAATTACACTGTAGGTGTTAGATTTACAATTCTCAACTAAAAATCTTTTAAAATTTTATAACTATTTGGCTATTTTCCACTGTCATGAAATTTCTAGTTCTATCTTTCTTGTGCTGAAGAAGGTGCTTGCAGGAGTGAGTTTGCCAAATTCTGACAGTACAGAAAATTCTCAAATAAAAGAAAAACATGATGACTGTTGTGGAAAGTGGCCATTGACTGTGAACACTGGAGGGCTCCTCACATGCTTCACTTACATCTCCTGGACATCTTCAAAATTCCGGCCCATAGGTACAACGTTTGGGTGAATATTCACAGGCTGTACATACGAAAGAAAATCCACAATCTAAGGGAGGAAGAATAAGAAAATTTATTATGGACCAGACACCCTCAAAATATTTTAAGAACATAGCCCAGACCCTAAATTTTTCTTATTTTAAGGGGAAGTGTAACGTACAGTATTCCAGATGCGATCTGGAATAGTCAAACTAGTCGGCGTTAAGGAAAACACTATTTAATCACAATAGTTAAAATACAACAAAAGAAAGCAGAATTTAGAATAACTTACCTCTGTTGGAAAACTTAACTAAATAATAGGTGCAGTCCCTAGTGCTAGTTAACTCATACAGTAACATCCCATAAACACATATGTTGGCAAAAAGGCAAATTGAGAAAAATAGATTTTTCTTGCAGGTAACCCAGCAGCAAAGAGAAACCCTAGCTTCTATCTGTAACTGAGACAGGGAAAAGATAGCTTCTACTTCTTCAAAACTCCAGCAGCTTCTGCCCTGTTGAGACTCTAACAGGAACGACTTAAAGCTAAAAGTAACTAAAAAAAGAGAGATCCTGCTCTGAGAGAGCTGGCCATTCCCATCCAGGCTGCTTCCGTTGTTCCAACTCCCAAGACTTCCCAAAGCTATTTACTGCAGGCTGTTTGGTACCTCTTATTCAATCTCTCTCTTTAAAAGAAAGAAGGACCAAAAAGCCCCCCTGAAGCCACAGCATCATCGCATAATGAAAGGAAGAGATGTAAAGAGAAGGTAGAGTGCGCAAGAAAGAAGAAGGAAGAGTGTGAAGAAACCAAAAGAGGGCAAGTAAGAAAAAAAAAGAGCATGAGCAAGAGAGAGAAAATGAGAAATGAGGGACATGAGAGCAAAGGAGTGAGAGAAAGAGAGAACATGGTAGAGACAAAAATAGTGAGTGGAAACATTTCCTCCCACCTCCTTTACATCATTTAGTCTTGCGGACAAGTTGACAGTCTGCTAAAGAAATTGGGTACATGCACCAGCTTTTAAAATAAATAATTTTCTGTCAGACCCAATAACTGATTCTCCACTCACTGCAGTTGATTTGGAATGATTCTGGGACAGTGTAAAATCAAGTCACTGACCACTTCGCTATTATCCATGATATGTGACCTTTGCCATATTAATATGGAGGGGAAGATTATGAAGCAAAGTCAGGAAAACATGCAAATTAAGGTGAAAAATTTAGTACATAAATCTCAGAACTTGAGGCAAAATACTTATTGTAGGTATAAGAAGAGATTTATCTCTTTTTAAATTCATTGATGGCATGTGGGTTTTGCTGACTGGTTCACATTTATTACCAATCCCTAATTACCCAGTGGACGTTAGAGAACCAGGGGGACTTTTCCTGACATGCGACAATGTTTTCACAGTCATTATTAGCCTCTTCATTACAGATTTGTATTTAATTCAAATTTGACCTACTGCCATGGCAGGATTTGAACCAGAGTGTCCACAGCATTACCTGGGTTGGGGCGGCGGCGGGGGGGGGGTGTTCTCTGGATTAATAGTTTAGTGCTAATACCAGTCGGCCATCACCCCTTACCTCACTGAAGGATGAATGGAATGAGAAACAAGCCCTGTATGAACTCTCTCCAGTTCTGAAATAAATAATAAATACAATTCTTAAGACAGAGTTTGCATTATTGATTTCAATACTACATATTTGCTTAATACAATTCAAATATACTCAATATGTTGCTTTTCATTGAAAGCAAATGAAGTGGCTAAATTCCAAAGTTCCATTATCTCATGTATATGTTTTTTTTTCCCCCCCTTTAATTCACTTATGGGATGTGGGTATCAATGGCTGGTCCAGCATTTATTGCCCCATCCCTAGCTGCCCCTTGAGAAGGTGGGGGTGAGCTGCCTCCTTGAACTGTTGCAGTCCATGGGCTGTAGGTTGACCCACAATGCCATTAGGGAGGGAATTCCAGGATTTTGAGCCAGCAACACAGAAGGAACAGAGATATATTTCCAAGTCAGGATGGCATGTGGCTTGGAGAGGAACTTGCAGGGGGTGGTGTTCCCAGATATCTGCTGCCCCTTGTCCTTCCAGATTTGATTTGATTTATTTATTGCAATCTCTATTTTGTTACAAAATACAGCTCAAATGTCACCACTCTCTGGCACCACCTTAAAACACAGAAAAATAAACCAAAACATAGAATATAAAGTCAGAAAAATACAGAAATAAAGGAAGTGTTGAACTCTCTCTTGTTAAGTGCTCCACCATGGACCATGGGCCTGGTGGTCAGGCATGAGTCATCGCTGTGCCATTTGGAATGAAAGTCACCAATCTTTGACACTGTCTCACCACCACCAACACCTTTATCATGGTGAATCCCCACTGGGCCTCATCAATACAGGGTACCACCACAGCCCAAACTTGACTCGACCGCTGCCATGAATCTGCTTCAGGCCCGCCATGCTGCTGCTGATGCCTTAGGGTCTTGTACTGGGCCCAAACTCACCTCTATGAGTCAGCACTAGGACTGCCCTGATGATGCAGATGCCTCTGGGAACCTAAACTCACCTCCGACACCACTGCCATGAGTCCATGGTGGTTCCACTCACCGATGTCATCTCCGTGACTGAGCTTTTCAACAGGAGGTAAGTAAAATAAAAGAAAAGAAGGGAAAGAGAGAGAGAGAGAAAGGGAGGGGGAGAAGGAAAAAGAAATGAAAAGCGGACAGAGCGAGTGAGCCTTGGGCTCAGAAGCTGGACTTGGGGTGGCACGGTGGCTCAGCGGTTAGCATTGCTGCCTCACAGCTCCAGGGACCTGGGTTCAATTCCACCCTCGGTGACTGTGTGGAGTTTGCACATTCTCCCCGTGTCTGCGTGGGTTTCCTCCAGGTGCCTTGGTTTCCTCCCACAGTCCAAAGATGTGCAGGTTAGAAGGATTGGCCGTGTGAAATTGCCCGTAGTGTTCAGGGATGTGCAGGTTAGGTGGTGTAAAGGGGTAGGGGGATGGGTCTGGGTGAGATGCTCTTCAGGGGGTCGGTGTGGACTTGTTGGGCTGAATGGCTTGTTTCCACACTGTAGGGATTCTGAGATTCTACGATACGCTACTGCCGTCATACTGGAAGATGGAAGCGATTGTAGTTTTGGCAGGTGCTGTCTAAACAGCATTAGTGAGATACTGCAGTGCATCCTCTAGATGGTGTATACCGTAGCTACAAAAATGCTTTTCTGTGTCTCAGTTCCAAATGGCTGACTCCGAAGCTATACCCTGTAAACATTGCAATGTTTTCTGAATAACAGCAGGATTTAAAATAGATATATAAACACATGGAAACATCAAAATAGGAGCAGGAATAGGTCATTCAGCCCTTTGAACCTGCTTCATTGTTCAATATGGTTATGGCTGATCATCGAACGCAACAAAAAAAAGAAGACTGGTCCTAAACTTACCTTCATACCCTTTGATCCTACTGGCCCCAAAGATGGATAACAGTCTCATCCAGGTCTGGAATCTAAGCAATGCAGAACAAAATGGCCTGGCATTGAAAACATAGCCCTTTTCAATGACTAATTCCTGGCCAAAGGTAGCGAACCTGTGTTTAGTGAGTACAGTAGGTGATGGGTAAGGACGGCAGATGGGTGAGTGCTCAGGGCAAGTTTGAGGGAAGGAAACAGTTTTGTGCTGGTTGCCTAGAGGGTCGGGGTGGGAGAAAGGTTGGGTTCAAGTGCGAGAGAGACTGGGCGACAGGAAAGTTGGATCAGAGAGTTGGGAGCGTGTGGGTAGATGACATTTACGGTTGAGTTGGCTGCATGGAGTCCTGCTTATTGGCAACCCCACCCTTAGCGTGAAGAAGTACCCTTAACAGCCAGGACTCCATGAGATCCACTGGCAACAACATAGAGTTGGTAGCGGGAGCAGGCAATTCAGACCTTCAAGCCCAATTCAC
This sequence comes from Stegostoma tigrinum, assembly GCF_030684315.1. Taxonomy (NCBI): domain Eukaryota; kingdom Metazoa; phylum Chordata; class Chondrichthyes; order Orectolobiformes; family Stegostomatidae; genus Stegostoma; species Stegostoma tigrinum. The sequence continues at coordinate 3,283,002 of NC_081378.1, read as the reverse complement.
TAATTAACATGACCGTGGCTGATCTTATCCTGGTCTCAACCCCACTTTTCTGCCTGCTCATCATAGCCCCTTATCCCACTTTTCATCAGAAACATATCTATTTCGTTCTTGAATCTGTTGATTGATTCTTTCTTCACTGCCATCTGGGGCTATGAGTTCCACAGATTCACGACCCTCTGAGAGAACTAGCTTTTCCTCATCTCACATTTGAGCCTACCTCCTCTCACTCTATACCTCTGCCCTCCTGTTTCAGATGGTCAAACTTTAGGTGGTTGGGCACTAAATGAAATGTGTTCACTAAGTAGAGCTTCCTTGAATGGCACCAATGATTCGTTTAACATCCGCAATTGTAGGAAAATTTATTTTAAACACTTCACATCAAGGGTAATGTCAGTGACAATGCTACACTCCCCCAGCACTGCACAGAACTGTCAGCATTGAGCAATGTGCTTGGTGCCTAAGGCCTTTGGCCAAAGTTAAGACTTTCTCAAGTGTACGTGCTTCATGACCAATAACAACAAACTATTGACCAAACACCTCTACAGACAAGAAACTAAACCATTGATTTTTTTTTTAGGGACATGGAAAATTGCTGCACCAGATGCTTTGGTAGCTCAACAATCTGTCAGCTAGGACACCTTGACTTTAACCACATGGGGGAAATAGTGCTTTCTGTTTAGGCTGTTCTGTTGTAACTTAGATTTTATCAGGAGTGTTATACGTGGTTTGAAATTGGCTGTGTAATTTATAGTAGCATTTAGTTACAGCATTTTGTTGTTATTTTCAGTTTTATTGGAGCATGAACACTGTTTAATTTTGTAACTGCAGTTTTTTAATTAGGTATAAAGTGATCAGGCAGATTTTTGAGCAACGGTTTTCTTTAAAATTCATTTCAGGAATACTTCCAGTGACAAGCTGTTGTTAACACACTGGTTTCACTGCTCCCAGCCTGCTATCCGCAGTCACATTTGCATCAGCAAAAAAAAAGCTGTACATTTGGCAGGTTTTCAGTGAAGCAGGAAAATTTGTAAACAAGACCATTTAAAGCAAACTGAAAACAAAAAATGCTGGCGATCACAGTGGGTCAGGCAGCATCAATGGAGACACAGCAAGCTAATATTTTGAGTCTAGATGAGTCTCTGTTAGCTACCCTATTCAAAGCAAATTTCTGCTATCATCAGCATAGAATCATAAAGCTGTACAGCACTGAAACAGATCCTTTGGTCCAACTCGTTGATGCTGACCAGTTATCCTAAATTAATCTCGTCCCATTTGCCAGCATTTGGTCCATATCCCGCTAAACCCTTCCTCTTCATATACCATCCAGATGCCTTTTAAACGTTGTAACTGTACCAGCCTCCACCACTTCCTCTGGCAGTTTATTCCATACATGCACCACCCAGCTGTGTGAAAGGATTGGTCCTTTTATATCTTTCCCCTCTCACCATAAACCTATGCCCTCTCGTTTTGGGCTGCCCTACCCTGGGAGAAAAGTTCTTGGCTATTCATCCAATACATGCCCCCATGATTTTGTAAACCTCAACAACTTAAAATGTCCACTCTTTGATCCCACTAAACAACCATCAGCAATTAGCAGCTCTTTCTACTGCTGCCAAAGCCACATCACAGCCTTTAAAAATGTAAATTCAATCTTGTCTGACTAAAATATCTGCAAAGGAACCTCGTGACTACTCGAAAAAGAATGCAAGAGATTGGAAGAGCTGAGAAGATCCATTCGTGCAAACTACAAGCTGAATGTCAATTTGTTAATAATCAGCTCAACTCAGATTCATTAAATAGGCTGTAAATACATCAGTAAATACACTTACATTGGACTCAAAATATCAATTCCATTTTTCTCTCCACAGACGGTGCCAGATGTGGAGTTTCTCTGGCACTTTTTATTTCAGACCAGTCAGATCTGCAGCCTTTTACTTTTAATGTAAAAGTTTGAGGTTTGGTTATTTGCTATTCCAATTCTTCCAAGTGAGTTATTTTTTCTTTGTGGGATTGTTGAAGGTAAAGGGAACAAATGGTGCAGGTCCAATTTCCCTCTTTCCTGCTGTGAGAGGTATTGCTAAGAATCACGGAAATCCTGGACGAGATTTTTGTTCCTTGCCCAAGTCCACTGTTGTCAATTATGCCTCAGTTAAAGTCCAGGCTGAGCCTAGCAAAGCTGAGCAGCCTGTTTTTCCCTCCCCACCCTTGTCTGGCTTCTGGAGGGACCACTCTCTCCGGGACTCCCTTGTCCGCTCCACACTCCTCTCCAGCCCCACCACACCCGGCACTTTCGCCTGCAACTGCAGGAAGTGCTACACTTGCCCACACACGACCTCCTTACCCACATCCCAGGCCCCAAGAAGACTTCGACATCAAGTAGATGTTCACCTGCACATCTGCCAATGTGGTATACTGCATCCGCTGTACCCGGTGTGGCCTCCTCTATATTGGAAACCAAATGGAGGCTTGGGGATCGCTTTGCAGAACACCTACGCTCAGTTTGCAATAAACAACTGCATCTCCCAGTTGTGAACCATTTCAACTCCCCCTCCCATTCCTCAGACGACATGTCCATCCTGGGCCTCCTGCAGTGCCACAAAGATGCCACCCGAAGGTTGCAGGAACAGCAACTCATATTCCGCTTGGGAACCCTGCAGCCCAATGGTATCAATGTGGATTTCACAAGCTTCAAAATCTCCCCTTCCCCCACCGCATCCCACAACCAGCCCAGTTCTTCTCCTCCCCCCACTGCATCCCAAAACCAGTCCAGTTCGTCCCCTGCCCCCACTGCATCACAAAACCAGCCCAGCTCTTCCCCTCGCCCCACTGCAACCCAAAACCAGCCCAGCTCGTCCCCGCCTGCCTAACCTGTTCTTCCTCTCACCTATCCCCTCCTCCCACCTCAAGCCGCACCTCCATTCCCTACCTCCTAACCTCCACCCCCCCCCACCCCCCCGCCACGACCTGTCCATCCTCCCCGGATTGACCTATCCCCCTGCCATCTCTCCACCTTCACTCACCTCTACTGGCTCCATCCCCGCCCCTTTAACCTGTCTCCTCTCCAACTATCTTCTCCTCTATCTATCTTTGATCTGCCTCCCCCCTCTCTCCCTATTTATTTCAGAACCCTCTCCCCCACCCCCATTTCTGATGAAGGGTCTAGGCCCGAAACGTCAGCTTTTGTGCTCCTAAGATGCTGCTTGGCCTGCTGTGTTCATCCAGCTTCACACTTTGTTATCTCGGATTCTCCAGCATCTGCAGTTCCCTTTATCTCTGAACTAGAGGCTATCTGGTCCAAATAATAGACTATTGCACTCTTGACAGACCAGCCGTCTACATGGGGTGGTCATATTGGGAGCCTTATCATAGTTTATGAACCAGGAAGGCATCTGCATTTGATTTCCTTTGCTAAAACCTTAAATTTCATTTCCATGAAGTTCCATATGATACGCACATGGGAGGAAATTAATTAACCCACAATGGAATGCTTCAACATTGTTTGGTAATTGTTCCCTCCCCCCACCACTGACATACTGTAGCCGTGTGTACCAGCTACAAGATTAACTACAGCCTCTCACCAAGGCTACTTCAGCAGCTGTTCCAAACCCATGACCTTTACCACCGAGAAAAATGAAGTCAGGAGACGCATAGGAACACCAACCCCTGCAAGTTCCACTCCAAGCCACTCAACATCCTGATCTGGAAATACATCATTGTTCCTTCAGTGTTGCTGGGTCAAAGCCCCGGAACTTTCTGCTAAGGGCATTGTGAGTCTGCGTACACCAACTGGATCGCAGTGGCTCAAAGCAGCAGCTCAGCACCACCTCATCCAGGACAGTGGGGGATAGACAACAAATGGGGATCTTGAAAGGAAATTCCCACATCCCACAAACAAATAAAAAGTTGCTTTCATTGGATATTGGATTTAATCTGATCTCTGATACAGAGTTAGAATTAATTAGAAGTGAGAAACAGAGTAGTAATAAATAACAGGTGAATAATTTTGTCAGAAAAAATTCAGTGTTTAGATTCTACAATATTGGATTTAAAATATTAAGGACTACACAGAGTCAGAAAGTGAGCATCTTCCTTCAGTCAGTCCAGACACCGAATCTTTAGTATATCAAGGTCAAGCACAAGCTCATTTCAATAATGTGCATTTGGGTAACGTGCGGGTTGTGCAGTGCTGGCAATGCATGATGCTGTCATACCTTACAATTACACTCGCCTTCTTTATCCTTTCACCAAACCACATGGTAGAAGGTTTAATGCTGATAATGCGAAGTGGAGTCCCATCTTTCGCTGTAATGCCACAAGGGAGTCTGTTTCCACGAACATAATCCTCATCCTGGTGAGAATATTGATTGGGTATTTAGAAATTTGGACCTTTTAATTTAAAGGATTAGATAATTAAGATTAGAATTTTAAAACAACTAGGACAATACCGAGTGACGGTAAAGTACCTTGCAAAATTTGGTTACAAATTCAGGAAATGATCTGGTTGCCTGCAATCTGTTAACAAGTAAATGCTGAGGAGAAAACCTCACCTTGGGGTGTCTACACGCATGAATCTGTGTTGATCTCTCTGTGGTGACATGATGTAAAATTTCGGGCATATTATGAAACATATCCAACTTGTTAAGATGAACCTGAAGGTCAAAAAAGATTCAGACAAGAGAACACAGCAGATGAAGGAGACTGAATGGCTGCTTTATTAACACAAATGGCTCCTCATAGGTAAATGGTCCACACATGCGGAGTCCCAAACTTCACCTCTACTCAGCAACTTGCCCCTGGAAGACTGAATTTACTATTCTGATTTATCATCCTACACCAGGTTGTAGTCCAACAGGTTTATTTGAAAACACAAGCTTTCGGAGCCTCAGTCCTTCTTCAGCAGTTAGTGGCTCTGAATTTCTGACCTTGTCCACCCCGGTCCAATACCAGGACCTCCACATCCTGATTTATCATGTTCAACGGGAGAAGTTAGTTTCCAGGCAGAAAATAAAATGATCAACATTCAGCTGTGGGAAATCAGCAGGAAACTCGATGGACTCTGTACAAAATCTACTGTGATCTCCGAAGCACTAAAAGAATGGAGAGATCTACAATTCTGATGTATGTGTTTGAACAAGTTGGAGCAGAGTTTCACCACCTACCTGAACTGAGAATTCTTCACTGAGGTTAGTGAAGAGATATTCATATCCGTATGCTGCCTTGCAGTTTAACCACACGACATGGTAAGGGCTAAGTGTGATCCAGCTTCTCACTAACTCCAGGATCCCGTTCAGGCACTCCTCCTACAAACGATGAGGCACAAAACAAAAATAGAATACCCACCCCAGACTGGCTTTTGGCCAATTACTTAGTCATAAGTTGCATATCGCCGACACTGCAGACATTTTGCACACAGTTAACCAGCTGCTTGGATACAGTTGTACCAAAGGAAAACAGACAGGACAATGTCCCAGATGAAGATGCAATGTTGAGCTGCGAACTGAATTGTTTCAGTGTCACGCTGAGTCCAGAAAACAGTGCACTGTACGGTGTGTTCATGAGTGAGTCATGGAGCTCAAATGGAACATGCAGTCCCTCAAGGCTGTGCTGCCAGTCAATAAAATCATGGTTGATCTGTTTGTGTTTCGAATTCCACACCTACCCATAGTAACCCTCGGTTTGTGTTTGGCGAGGGGGCTAAGTTTCATTAAACTGAAGCTCCCATCTCCATGCTAAGGTTGCAGTAAAAGATCTAATTGTAGCCATTTCGAAGGAGGGCAGGGGAGTTTTCTGCAGTGGCCAATATTCATCACTCAATCAAACTCATAAAAATAGGTTATTTGGTCATTATCATGTTGTTGTTGTGAGATCTTGCTGTGCAGAAATTGGCTGCCATGTTTCCCAAGTTAATACATAGACTACACTTCAAAATGTATTTCATTGCTTGCCAAGCACTTTGAGGAATCCGGTGCTTGTGAGAAATACCATGGAGATATCTATCTTGTTGTCTGTCTGATGCTAGCGCCAGAATAATGGGCTGAATGGCCTCTCTGATGGTGTAAGATTCCATGGATTTTACAAACAATTTGTATTACAACAAAATATACACTTATGTAGCTCAACAGATTTAGGACAAAGCAAACAAAAATAAATGAAATTATTGGCATAATCTGTGAAAATGTAGAAAAGTTTGAAATATTTACCCTGCTTGGGATTTGATAAAATCGTGGATCACAAAATGTTGTGTCCAAGTAAACAGTCTGAATGTCTTTGATCCTATAATGGAATAAAATGAAACACCATTCAGCTATTCAGGAAAAAAAATTACATTCAAACAGACATAATGCAAAATATTCTCCGTTTGGCGCCCAGGACAAAGACAGAATAGGAAACCATAACCACTAACTGCAAATGTTGTTATTTCACAAACAACGTACATGACGAATGTGAAACACAGGCCAGGTGGCCACAAATTCTACTCAGCAGTTGATACTTAATGCCTTTACTAATTGATAGTATCCTGATTCCTCGTGAATATTGCACCTATAGATCTTCAAAAAAAGGTGTGAATTAAGTCAGAAAGTGAGCCAAGAGGAGGAGAATTTTGGAAAAGTAACGACACATTTGGTCATGCATTCGGGCTTCAAAAAGCAAGAGCGGGAGCTGGAACATTTGATAAGGATTGGAGAGGGGAGTCCAAGGCAACGGAATGCAAAGCCATCATTGGGCGGGGGTAGGGGCACTAAAGGAAGGGCAGAAAATGATTAAGATTAGAAACTTCATCAAGTTGTCATTTTCTTTAAGATAACAAAATTTGTGTAGAATGGGTGAATGATGTTTTCAATAAAAAAAATTACTTTTATTGGGGAAAGAGATATAATTATGATCTCATGAAGGCAGTCACTGTAATGTTGATGTCAATGATAGTTAAAGAATCTCTGAAAAATGCTTTGCAAACAGAACATTAAAACAAAATCTTTCAATTTAAAACTCAGATAGCACCCTCAGCAGGTTTAGTGTATAACTACACATGAAACTACTCGGAAAAAGGAGCTCGCAAATTTGAACAGTTGCTCTCCTAGATAATAATCTCAGCAACAGAAGGTTTGAGATGCTGTCTCACTCTGATGATCAATGTTGAAAAGTGTGAACGCGGACAGAACTTGCTCGGCCACGTGGCTCCTGAACCAATTCCATGCGTGCTACTGACACTCTGTGCACATATCCAAAACACTGAATGACAATGCCGCATAAAATTTGCCAGATATTCAAAATGATGCAAATTTGAGATTCTCCACATCTTTGAGAAGAGCAGTGGTACAGACTGAAAACAAAACTAGTCTGTCCTTCCAACTATTTGAACCTGCAATAACTAACTAGTTCTGTAACATTTCCAGACTCTACCATGAAGACTATATCCCGAAGGAAACAGTTCAACTATGAGGAAAAATATGAAAGAAATGACAAGGAAGGAGAATCCAAGAAAGGTTATTAAAATCTCCAGCACAGACACAAATAGGACAGAGTGTTTGGAAAAGGCTAGCAATCAAACACTGGAAAAACAAATGAAAATGAGAAGAGGGTGGGTTAATACAGAACTGAAGGTGCCAGATCTGAATGCATGCGGTATAAAGAATAAGGTAAATGAGCTTGTCGCGCAGATCAAAACTGGTAGGTGCGGACGTGGTAGGCATCATTGAGACGTGGCTGCAAGTGGATCAGGACTGGGAAATGAATATCCAACGATATACGTCCTATCGAAAAGGTAGGCGGGTAGGCCGAGGGGATGGAGTTGCCTTATTAGTGAGAAATGAAATTACATCAATAAGAAGAAACGAAGTAGGGTCAGATGGTGTAACATCTGTGTGGGTAGAATTGAGGAACTGCAAAGGTAAAAAAAACCACAGTTGGGGATGTGTACAGGCCTCCAAACAGTAGTCAGGAGCTGGGGCGCAAGATACACCAGGAGATAGGAAAGGTGTGTAAGAAAGACAAAGTAACAGTGATCATAGTGAGATGTTATTGGGATAACATCCCATTGATTTCTATATGCTCTATAATCTAATGCTCTTTATCTGCTTACACAGAGATATGCAGACACTGCTTTAAAACTTCCTGCCTGAATAGAATTAGGTATAAACTTTAAGTCTTCATCTTCCTGCACAGGGATATGTGGAAACTGTCTCAAATAAGATTAGGTGGGAAGCATTTGTAAAGGTGTGAGACTTCTGAAATCCTGTAAAGTACGCAACTTCTGCTTCTGCTAAAGGGGCCAGGGCACTGACTTTTGTTCAAGCCAGACACTTCGGCTTGAAATGACATTCTGTCACTTCAGCAAATTGAAATCGCCTCCTGTCGTTAGCAGTCACTTCGTGAACAATCAATACTGTATCCTGCTCTCTTTATGTTTTCAATGTAGTAATTGTTTGTGTCTCATGTCATTGTCCAATGTAGTGACTGTATCATGTATCATGCCATTGTGAGATGTAAAGTTGCTTTATGTATTATGCACTCAATAAGGTATAAAAAGCGGGGACTGTCCGCTGCTCGGGGAGAATTGCTTACGAGACTCTACACTCTGTGCCAGGTTGAGTACAGTGATCCTCCATAGCTTGTACTTGCTTTGTAATAAAGGATTTGTGTTTTTCTAAACAGGTCAGTATCATGTCATTGCATCAGGTCCGTGAGGGTCTCCAAAAACAAACCAAACATTTGGCACTGTGAGCAGGATTCCAACATATACAGCAGTCTCACGTGGGGGGCTGAATAAGTGATCGATTGAGTGTCGGTGGAGTGAGACGGACGGGCCCGCAAGGTACGATTCACCTTGGTCTCTCTCACTAACCTGCCACCATGTGACCTCTTGTCCCTGCGGGGCTCTGTACTGACGGAACCCCGAGCTGACTCACGGTCTTGAACACTGCTAAATCCTAACGCCAGGAGGTTTGAGTTCCCAGGTTAGTAAAGTAAAATCCGGGAGGTTGGAGTCGCCCGGTGGACGGGGTTAGAGTCCCCAGGTCAGGTAACTGGGGAAATCCGGGAGGTTACAGTCTCCAGATCAGGTAACTGGGAAAATCCAGGAGGTTAGAGTCTCCAGGTCAGGTAACTGGGGAAATCCGGGAGGTTACAGTCTCCAGGTCAGGTAACTGGGAAAATCCGGGAGGTTACAGTCCCCAGGTCAGGTAACTGGGAAAATCCGGGAGGTTACAGTCCCCAGGTCAGGTAACTGGGAAAATCCGGGAGGTTACAGTCTCCAGGTCAGGTAACTGGGAAAATCCGGGAGGTTACAGTCCCCAGGTCAGGTAACTGGGAAAATCCGGGAGGTTACAGTCCCCAGGTCAGGTAACTGGGAAAGTCCGAGAGGTTAGAGTCCCCAGGTCAGGTAACTGGGGAAATCCGGGAGGTTACAGTCCCCAGGTCAGGTAACTGGGGAAATCCAGGAGGTTACCGTCCCCAGGTCAGGTAACTGGGGAAATCCGGGAGGTTACCGTCCCCAGGTCAGGTAACTGGGGAAATCCGGGAGGTTACAGTCTCCAGGTCAGGTAACTGGGGAAATCCGAGAGGTTAGAGTCCCCAGGTCAGGTAACTGGGAAAATCCGGGAGGTTACAGTCCCCAGGTCAGGTAACTGGGGACATCCGGGAGGTTACAGTCCCCAGGTCAGGTAACTGGGGAAATCCGAGAGGTTACAGTCTCCAGGAGGCCGGGGTTAGAGTCCCTAGGTCAGGTAACTGGGAAAATCCGGGAGGTTAGAGTCCCCAGGTCAGGTAACTGGGAAAATCCGGGAGGTTACAGTCTCCAGGTCAGGTAACTGGGAAAATCCGGGAGGTTACAGTCCCCAGGTCAGGTAACTGGGAAAATCCGGGAGGTTACAGTCCCCAGGTCAGGTAACTAGGAAAGTCCGAGAGGTTAGAGTCCCCAGGTCAGGTAACTGGGGAAATCCGGGAGGTTACAGTCCCCAGGTCAGGTAACTGGGGAAATCCGGGAGGTTACCGTCCCCAGGTCAGGTAACTGGGGAAATCCGGGAGGTTACAGTCTCCAGGTCAGGTAACTGGGAAAATCCGGGAGGTTACAGTCCCCAGGTCAGGTAACTGGGGAAATCCGGGAGGTTACAGTCCCCAGGTCAGGTAACTGGGGAAATCCGGAGGTTACAGTCCCCAGGTCAGGTAACTGGGGAAATCCAAGAGGTTACAGTCTCCAGGAGGCCGGGGTTAGAGTCCCCAGGTCAGGTAACTGGGAAAATTCGGGAAGTTAGAGTCCCCAGCTCAGGTAACTGGGAAAATCCGGGAGGTTACAGTCTCCAGGTCAGGTAACTGGGGAAATCCGGGAGGTTACAGTCCCCAGTTCAGGTAACTGGGAAAATCCGGGAGGTTACAGTCCCCAGGTCAGGTAACTGGGGAAATCCGGGAGGTTACAGTCCCCAGGTCAGGTAACTGGGGAAATCCGAGAGGTTACAGTCTCCAGGAGGCCGGGGTTAGAGTCCCTAGGTCAGGTAACTGGGAAAATCCGGGAGGTTAGAGTCCCCAGGTCAGGTAACTGGGAAAATCCGGGAGGTTACAGTCTCCAGGTCAGGTAACTGGGAAAATCCGGGAGGTTACAGTCCCCAGGTCAGGTAACTGGGAAAATCCGGGAGGTTACAGTCCCCAGGTCAGGTAACTGGGAAAGTCCGAGAGGTTAGAGTCCCCAGGTCAGGTAACTGGGGAAATCCGGGAGGTTACAGTCCCCAGGTCAGGTAACTGGGGAAATCCGGGAGGTTACCGTCCCCAGGTCAGGTAACTGGGGAAATCCGGGAGGTTACAGTCTCCAGGTCAGGTAACTGGGAAAATCCGGGAGGTTACAGTCCCCAGGTCAGGTAACTGGGGAAATCCGGGAGGTTACAGTCCCCAGGTCAGGTAACTGGGGAAATCCGGAGGTTACAGTCCCCAGGTCAGGTAACTGGGGAAATCCAAGAGGTTACAGTCTCCAGGAGGCCGGGGTTAGAGTCCCCAGGTCAGGTAACTGGGAAAATTCGGGAAGTTAGAGTCCCCAGCTCAGGTAACTGGGAAAATCCGGGAGGTTACAGTCTCCAGGTCAGGTAACTGGGGAAATCCGGGAGGTTACAGTCCCCAGGTCAGGTAACTGGGGAAATCCGGGAGGTTACAGTCCCCAGGTCAGGTAACTGGGAAAATCCGGGAGGTTACAGTCCCCAGGTCAGGTAACTGGGGAAATCCGGGAGGTTACCGTCCCCAGGTCAGGTAACTGGGGAAATCCGGGAGGTTACAGTCCCCAGGTCAGGTAACTGGGGAAATCCGGGAGGTTACAGTCCCCAGGTAAAAGTGGTAAAGTAAGTCCGGGGGCGGGGGTTAGTATAATATGGTAAAGTAGAACAAGTGTTCAGACGTAGGTATAGAATAGTTACAGCGTCTGTCTGCGTCAGCCACCCTGCCTTAGGCCGGTTGTTAAGAGGGGAAATCCCCCACGCGAAGTTCAGCACCCTGAAGTGGGGGTTAAGACTACGGACACTGGTGAAGTATTTAGAAATAAGTAAGAAGTAAAAGTGCGTTAGATAAGTCGGGTGTCGGATTGTAACCCTTTACAGTGGTTATGCCGGGATGACCCTGAAAATGAAGTACAGTACAGACGTCTTTCGGCATGCCTAAACAAAAAATTGGGAAATGAGAATTGGCCATTAGGGAGAACGCGGGATATGGATCTACGTATTAAAGCCGAGGAGGCACTATGGACACATAATGTGGGAAGCAAATGGGAAGGGTTAATGTCATCCTGGAGTAAGAGAGCTGAGGAGCTGCCTGAGAAATCAATAATGATACAGATGAACAAGACAAGGAGGACTGGGGAAGGCACCCCTCTGCCCCATCGGGACCACTACCCCCTCCACAACTCTACCCGTCCTTGGCCACGCCAACACTGCCATCAGTTCCAGCAATTGCCCGTAGCCCTATCACCGCCACCGTACACTTGCCAAGCCAAGCCTCCTGCTATAGAATCTCCAAGCCCTTCAGTAATCAGCCCACATGAATCTCCTGACAAACCTGTGGCTTGTACAGACCCTGTCTCCTGTCGTACTACGTCTAAAACTAAACAGCAAAACAGGAAACAGAATGCAGAACACACTGTTAGTGGACAAAAGGAGGGGCGGCAGGATTCTTTTAAAACTCACAGGGGAGGCCTGAAAAAACATCCTCAGGTACACCCATCCAGAATTCCCTGTGTGTTAAAACCCTTCTCCAGGCAATCCTTCTCCCTAAACAATTGGCTATTATCAAATGTGCTGCCCATGCCTCTGATGATTCTGTAGTTACTCGGGGCAACGCTCAGGCTGATCTGGCTGCCAAACAGGCTGCTGCAGATCAAACTTTTATTGTGCAAGCAGGTGGTGAATGACACGCCTCCTTCAGACAAGATGGGCATGGCAGATATGGTCACTGCTCAGCACTTATAGGGGGACGCCCCTGCTTCTGAAAAGCATATTTGGAAGGTGCATGGATGTTCGCATTCTGTGTCCTCAGACCTTTGGGTTACCCCAGTCGGTCAAGTGGGTATACCTGATACTTTGTTACCGATGCTATTGACTGTCTGTATTCTGACACACCCCCACCTTGGCAAGGAGGGAATGAGTGATATTATGCTCTGTACCCGGTGGCACCTCAGGCTGAATGAGGCAGCCCAGTCTGGTACAGCATCATGTCTCACATGCCAGCAAAACAGTGTGGGTCAGGGGCTGAGATGCTCACCAGGAAAAACACCCTTGCCAGGTGGACCATTTGAATGCATTCAGCTAGATTTTATTGAATTACCGAGCATAAACTGTTACAAATATTGTTTTGTCATTGTAGATGTATTCAGTGGGTGGATAGAGGCTTTTCCAACGACAAACAACAAAGCCTCGACAGTAGTAAAACTATTATTAACTGAAATAGTACCCAAGTTTGTAGTGCCTCAACAAATTAGTTCAGACAATGGTCCTCACTTTGTAGGAAAGATTAATAAGGAATTGTGTGATACGTTACACATCCAACAGCAATTCCCCTGTGCATACCACCCCAGGCGACAGGGATAGTGGAAAGAAGCTAACTGAACACTCAAAGTGAAACTGACCAAGTTGACATCAGAAACCGGCCTTAATTGGTTAAAGGTTTTGCCACTAGCCTTGTATCACATGCGAATAACACCCCACTCGACTACTGGGCTTTCAGCAGCAGAAATAGTCTATGGCTGACCCAGCAGAACACCCTGGGAGGCCAATACCAGCCCACCCACCCAAATTGGCCTGAATGTGATGGGAGAAGAAATGCAAAGCTGCTTCCAACAACCAAAATCATCTCTAAAGTTTCTCCATTCGCAGGTGAAGTGCGCCTTTGGAACACCTCCGCAGACACTGGACCAAGGCCTCAAGGACCAGGATTGCTCTTCACGGCCACAGATCAGAGATTTAGTACTTGTCCGGGACTGGGATTGTCCCAAGCTTGGACCAAGGTGGAAAGGACCGTATCAAGTGCTTCTTCAAACTCCGACAGCTCTTAAAGTTAAAGGACAGAATCGCTGGATCCACCTAAGTGACTGCAAACGATGGATTTCCTCATCAGCTCGCAATTAACCATTGGACTGAGTATTATTCAGCCCGTGGATGGCCAGCAGGACAATCTGTTTTATACGACACACGTCTAGCTGCACGGGAATCAGACAGCATGTTACCCACTAGCACAGTCTGTAGAAGCATTATTTGTGGCAACACCAGGCTGGAACCCTACCAGCTTTATGAACTAGAGTATTCCGGTAAACCTTGCTGAGGGGAGAGGGGAACTTGGACGAGAGGTGTGCAGGGTAGGTGTGTGGAATTGGTAGTTAATGGTCCCTCGGATTGTATAGGCACTAAACCTAGGCATGGGAAGGAAAGGGTTAACTGTACAAATCCCAAGTTATTTGTTTTGCTTTAATGGAACTGGGACTTGTTGTGTGCATGCCCTAGTCACTAATCACCCCCATAATGTTTCCTGGCCCCATCAGTGCGTAGAAAGGACTTGCACAACTAAGGGAGCAGTGTTGAACTGCCCCTGTTTAGAATCTAAGCCAGTGACTGTGACCCCAGGCATACAGTGAGCATGTGGGGGTTGTAATGGCACCCATGGAGAAACGGACTGTGGGATGTTTCCGTTTAACTCCACAGATTACGATCAACATAATGGTCAGTCCTCCTGGAATAGCTATCAAGGAATACATGAGTCTGTTACCCACTACCGGGCTAAGAAGGGATTTGTTTTCCTCCTTAATGGGACCTTCACAACTGCCACTCCAACCCTGCCGGTGCTGTTTGCTGTTGGGGCTATTGGGCTCCTCATGGTCCCTTGTCCCCAACAAGCATGAACTCAACGGCGAATTGTCACACGCTTCCTGAGCCGGGAGTTTTGCGCTGCATGGCAGAACCCGATTGCCTTGGGCTCTTCGTTGGGATATGGCTTCCTGGGAACTGTCAGCTTGGGAGGCTCCCCAGGGGCGGTGGCCGCAAAAAAATCGGAATTACCTTGTATGTGGACTCACCGCCCTGGGAAACAGCACAATGACGGCACTGGAGGCAGTCAACCAAGAATTAGCAGAACTTCGGCTCTGTGCTCAGCAAACCCGGTATGCAGTGGACTATCATCTGGCTCAGCAAGTATGCCCTATGATAGGGGACAAGTGTATTACCCATGTTACCAATGAGTCTGATAACGTTACCCAGGCTATTCAAGCCATACAGCGGCAGTTGGAACAGTACAGAGAGGGACCCCGACCTGGGGAGGGCTTGTTGGGATGGCTTATGAGCGGTTCTTGGGGCTCATACCTGCTACATGGGCTAGTTGTTCTCGTAGTTATCATAGCTGTCTGCTGTACATTTATGGCATGCCTGCACCCTTGCTGCAGACTTGTGTTTGACAGGCTGGCAGCTCCATTCTCGGCCCCAATATAGGTTATCATGGAATGACAAAAAGGAGGGAATGAGATGTTATTGGGATAACATCCCATTGATTTCCATATTTTCTATAATTTAATGCTCTGTATCTGCCTACACAGAGGGTGACAAGTGGTGTTCCACAAGGGTCAGTGCTGGGACCACAACTTTTCACTTTGTACATTCATGATCTGGATGAAGGATCTGAGGGCATTCTGGCTAAGTTTGCAGATGATACAAAGAGAGGTCAAAGGACAGGTAGCATTGAGGAGGTGGGGAGGCTGCAGAAGGATTTGGGCAGGTTAGGAGAATGGGCAAAGAAGTGGCAGAAGGAGTACAATGTGGGAAAGTGTGAGGTCATGCACTTTGGTAAGAAGAATAAGAGCATGGACTATTTTCTAAATGGAGAGAAAATTCAGAAATCTGAAGTGCAAAGAGACTTGGGAGTTCTAGTCCAGGATTTTCTCAAGGTAAACTTGCAGGTTGAGTCAGTAGTCAGGAAGGCAAATGCAATGTTGGCATTTATTTTGAGAGGACTTGAATATAAACGCAGGGATGTACTCCTGAGGCTTTATAAAGCTGTGGTCAGGCCACATTTGGAATATTGTGTTCAATTTTGGGCCCCATATCTCAGGAAGGATGTACTGGCCCTGGAGCAGGCTCAGAGGAGATTCACGAAAATGGCCCCAGGAATGGAAAGCTTAACATAGGAGGAATGTTTGAGGACCCTGGGACTACACTCATGGGAGTTTAGAAGGATGGCGGGGGGGAGGTGGTAGGAGAGTCTAGACCCAAGGTCACAGCCTTAGAGCAAAGGGAAGACCTTTCAGAACAGAAATAAGGAGAAATTTCTTCAGCCAGAGAGTGGTGAATCTATGGAATTCACTGCCATAGAAGGCTGTGGAGGCCGGGTCACTGAGTACATTTAAGACTGAGATGGATAGGTTCTTGATTATCAAGGGGATCAAGGATCACAGGGAGAAAACAGGAGAATGGGATTGAGGAACTTATAGAACTTAGACCAATACAGCGCAGAACAGGCCCTTCGGCCCTCGATGTTGCGCCGACCTGTGAACTAATTTAAGCCCCTTCCCCTACACTGTCCCATCATCATCCATATGTTTATCCAAGGACTGTTTAAATGCCCCTAATGTGGCTGCGTTAACTACATTGGCAGGCAGGGCGTTCCACGCCCTTACCACTCTCTGAGTAAAGAACCTGCCTCTGACATCTGTCTTAAATCTATCACTCCCCAATTTGTAGCTATGCCCCCTTGTACAAGCTGATATCAGCCATAATGGTGGAGCAAACGCGATGGACTGAATGGTCTAAGTTCTGCTCCTGTATGTTACAGTCTCATTTGTGTGACAACCATATTGTTTTTGAGCATGAGTGTTTTAAATTTGCTTTTTCATAAGTATTTTTACTTTTGAACTGATTAAAAACTCATGCACACCTTTTAATCACTTAAATAAATTCTGTTTTCTTGATCAAATATCTTCCTTTGCTATGTAATGATAAATACAGGACCAGTTTGACGTCCTTAAATTCTACCTGATAAGTCAAATTTTCTCTTTTTCTGTATCGGACGATGGCAAGACTTTGTGTTGCTTTAAGTCCAACTTTGTGTTCTTTGCATTACTGAGGGAATGCTGCATTACCAGGAGAGCTACTTCCAAATATCATTTTAAACCTCAAGCCACATCTGCCCTTTTAAGGGAATATGACACAGAAGGAGGTTACTTGGCCAATCTATTTAGGACAAACTAGTCAGTCCCATTACCCCACTTTACTTTGCAAGGTTATTCCCTTCTCCTTTTTATCTAATTTCCTTTCAAAATCATTGGTTGTTTTTGCTGCTAGTACCCTGCGGGCAGAAAGTTCCAAGTCATGACCACCTGTGCGTTCAAAAAAAAAGTTCTTCCATTTCAAAAAAATGAGTTATTTTTGGCTTAATGGTAGAAGACAGAGGCTGGTGGTAGAGGGTTGTTGTTCAGACTAGAGGCATGCGATTAGTGGTGTGCCACAGGGATCGGTGATACGTCCACTGTTACTTGTCATTTAAATAAACGATTTGGATGAGAATATGGGAAGCATGGTTTGTAAGTTCGTGGATGATACTAAAATTGGTGGTATATTGAACGGTGAAGAAGGTTATCTGAGAGTACAATGGAATCTTGATTAACTGGGCCAGTGGGCTGAGGAAGGGCAGACGGGGTGTAATACAGGTAAATGTGTCTTGGTAAAAGAAACCAGGGAAGGAATTAAACAATTAATGCAGGGCTTTGGGGACTGTTGTCGAACAGATAGACCAAGGGAGAGCAGGGACATAGCTCCTTGAAAATGACATCACAGGTAGACAGAGTGGTGAAGAAGGCATTCGGCATGCTTGCCTTCATTGGTCAGAGCATTGAGTACAGGAATGGATGTCATGTTACAGCTGTACAAGACATTGCAAGGCCAACGGCATACAATTCTGGTTGCCCTGTTGTAAGAAAGATGTTATTAAAAACTGGAAAGATATACAAGGATGTTACCAAAACTGGAGGGTTTGAGTTATAAGGAGAGGCTCCATAGTCGAGGACTTTTTCCACTCGAGCATAGGGGACTGAAGGTTCACTTATAGATGTTTACAAAATCTTTTCCTTAACTAGGGGAGGCTAAAACTAGAGGTCCTGGTTTAAGGCAAGAGGAGAAAGATTTAAGAGGGATCTGAGGTGCAACATTTTCCACACTGAGGGTGGTGCGTATACGAAATGAGCTGCCAGAGGGATGTGAGTACAAGACAGTTACATGATAACAAAGTGTGAAGCTGGATGAACACAGCAGGCCAAGCAGCATCTCAGGAGCACAAAAGCTGACGTTTCGGGCCTGGACCCAAAGCTCGCTGATGAAGGGTCTAGGCCCGAAACGTCAGCTTTTGTGCTCCTGAGACGCTGCTTGGCCTGCCGTGTTCATCCAGCTTCACACTTTGTTATCTTGGATTCTCCAGCATCTGCAGTTCCCATCATCTCTGGACAGGTACATGCATAGGAAAGGTTTAGAGGGATGCAGGCCAAATGCAGGCACATGGGACTAGTTCAGTTTAGGAAACTGCATTGGCATGGACAAGTTGGGCCAAAGGGTCTGTTTCCATGCTGTATGACTCTATGGCTAATGAACAACCTGTACAAAACTTTCACCAAATGAACTCCACCTTTAAAATTAATCAAGTGGCCATACATAATTTCCAAAGTTAATTTCTTGCTCTGACCAAATTGACTTGCTAAAAGAGGTTAAAGACTGTTTTTTCCTGGTGAATCTTTACTCATGATCTCCTGGGCATTAGTTTTATCCTGAAGATTTCATGGTAAATAATCTGCTACCGTGCTTTGCCTCTGGCTGGGCGTTTGCATCTGTTGAGGCAGCACTTAGTTTAACTCGCAATACAAAAAGAACTGGTACTGAAAGATTCAATAGATACTTATTGTCATTCCTGGTATCTACATATATTACAGTTACAGGCACCTCAGTGTCTGGGCTAATTCTAAACTGTCCAGTTACAAACAATGACACACTTCCACCAGCACATCATGCTTCAAGTAGTACTGCATAAGTTGGGGGCTGAAACTTAAATACTGTCATCATATACTGAAAGTGTGGGCATCGTAAGCAAATCTTTTAAAGGTATACTGCAGAATGGCTGTGAGATGCAGTTAAATAATACAATTTGTCAACAAGTAAAATCAGTTTTACCTGCCACCTGAATGCAGTAACTCCATACGAGTGACTTCACCTTTGGCAAGTCTGAAATCTCCTGTATACAGTACTGTGCCACCTCTACCTTCAAACAGGAACCTGAAAGAGAGAGGACAACTCATTCAATATTACCATTTAAGTAAACACTGTTCAGAAAAGTTAAAAAATATTAATTTAAGTAAAATATTGTTATATATATTTTACCATTGCACATTCTCCATATAAAATCTGACGAAAGTTACATGAAGCACTCTGATAAAATCGCTTTGCTTTTTTTTAAGAAAAGGTCTGGACTGAGCAATTGGAGAGGAATGCAGGCTTTCCCAAACATGCAAGAGTGAGTTCAACATTCAAACACAGAACAGCTCGCATGCCAAGGCATATGGGCTTATGCAGCAACTGTCAGAAAGGGACAAGGATGCACAAAATCTCACTAAATCCAACTGGAATAAAATCATTTATAAGAGAAAGCTGGGATGAAAGAAAGATCTCTTTCACAATTCCTACAGAGACGGTCTCTATTCAATGAGCCTTCTGGGTGGAGTCTGTGTTCCCACCGCCATCACATCGCAAAGGCTCATCCAAATTAACCCACTGGTGCATAATGCTTCAGCAAATTGCTTAGAATCAGAGATACCTCTGTATCAAAGGAGGCTTTTCGGCCAATGACATCCATGCTATCTATTAGGGATGGCGTGGTGGCTCAGTGGTTAGCACTGCGGCTTCACAGCGCCAGGATCGTGGGTTTGATTCCACCAATGGGTGACAGTCTGTGTGGAGTTTGCACATTCTCCCCGTGTCTGCGTGGGTTTCCTCCGGGTGCTCCAGTTTCCTCCCACAGTCCAAAGATGTGTAGGTTTGGTGGGTTGGTCATGTTATATTATACATTGTGTCCAGGAATAATATAGGTGGGTTAGTCATGGGAAATGCAGGGTTATAGGGGGATGAGTGTGGGAGGGATCCTTTTCGGAATGATAGTGTAGACTTGTTGCTGCCAATGGCCGAGTCAGAGATGTATGGCACACAGACCCTTCAGTCCAACTTGTCCATGCCAACTGTATATCCTAAATTAATCTCGTCCCTTTTTTTAATTCATTTGTGGGATGTGGGTGTTGCTGGCTGGCCAGCATTTCTTGCCCACCCCTAGTTGTCTGTGAGAAGGTGGTGGTGAGCTGTCTTTTTGAACCACTGTGGTCCTCCTGCTGTGAGTTGACCCATAATGTTATTAGGGAGGGAATTCCAGGTTTTTGACCCAGCAACAGTGAAGGAACAGTGATATATTTCCAAGTCAGGATGGTGAGTGGCTTGGAGAGGAACTTGGAGGTGATGGTCTTCCCATATGTCTGCTGCCCTTGTCCTTCTAGATGGAAGGGATCATGGGTTTGGAAGGTGCTGCCAGAGGGCCTTTGGTGAATCTTCTAGATAGTACACACTGGTGCTACTGAGTGTTGTTGGCGGAGGGAGCGGATGCTTGTGGATGTGGTGCCAATCAAGCGGGCTGCGTTGTCCTGGATGGTGTCAAGCTCTTGATTGTTGTTGGAGCTGCACCCATCCAGGCAAATGGGGAGTATTCCATCACACTCCTGATTTGTGCCTTGTGGATGGTGGATAGGCTTTGAGGAGTCAGGAGGTGAGCTACTCGCTGCAGTATTCCCAGCTTCTGGCCTGCACTTGTAACCACTCTGTTAATGTGGTGAGTCCAGTTCAGTTTCTGGTCTGTGACAACCCCAAGGATGTTGATAGTGAGGGATTCAGGGATGGTAACACCATTGAATGTCAAGGGCTGGTGGTTAGATTATCTTTTTTTGGCGATGGTCATAGCCTGGCATTTGTGTGGTGCGAATGTCACTAGCCACTTGTCAGCCCAAGCCTGGATACTGTCCAAATCTTGTTGCATTTGAACACGGACTGCTTCAGTGTCTGAGGAGTCACGAATGGTGCTGAACATTGTGCAATCATCAGCGAACATCCCCACTTCTGACCTTATGATGGAGGGAGGTAATTGATGAAGCAGCTGAAGATGGTTGGGCCTAGGACACTACCCTAAGGAACTCCTGCAGCTGAGATGATTGACCTCCCACAAGCACAACCATCTTCCTCTGTGTCAGGTATGACTCCAACCACAGGAGTGTTTGTCCCCTAATTGGCCCATTTCCCTCTAAACCCTTCCTGTTCATGTTGTAATTACATTCTAATGTAATTCCTCCCGACTTGCCTTTGGGAAAGCCTCCTTCTGACCAGTTAATAGTATTTCTTTTACAAATGGCTAGTCACAACCAGTTTCCAGTTCTTAAGTCCTAATGCTGTTCACGTGAACATGCATAACGTTGCAAAAATAATTATTTTCTCTCTTACGTCCATCACTCCCAAAGGCCTGTTAATTAAACCACTGTATAAAAATAAAGATAGTAATACGTACATGACTGATCCAGGGCAGTGTCCAGCAGGTAGAAGTGTAACTAAGATATCTTCTTTCTATTTTTAAAGGGGAAAAAAAAAAGCTCTTTGGAAATAAATGCAGTTTAAAAGAATTAGGTTTATATTGAAGCCATTGATTAACAAACCGTGCTGTGTAAAATCAGGTTTCGTGGTGTGAGGGTAGATCCTTGCCTCTGAACCAAAAGCTCCATGTTCAATTCCAACTCCAGGACTTGATGACCAAGGAAGCATGCCACTGCAAACCATTCCCACACACATGTGCTCATACAGATAGAAACATAGGAGGAAAAGGCCATTCAACCCATTCAAACCTGTTTCACCATTCAATATGATCACATCTAATGATGCACTTCAGTCCCCTGTTCTAGCTTTCTCCCTGCACCCTTAAACACAGACACATACACAAATATCAGGCAGTAACAGCAGAAGAGGCTCCTAGTCAGCCACATAATGGCAAGAAATTCACAGAATCAGACCATTCAGTCCATTGTGCCTGCACTAGCTCTTACAATGGGCATCACTGCTCAGTGTCAATCTTCTACTTTCCCCATATACAACTGCACACAATTTTTGTCTAAATACTCATCCAATGTCCCCTTGAATGCCTCAGCTGAACCTTCTACCATCATTATCTGTAGCTTTAGACTACAGCACGTACGTAAAAGTGTGCGTTGTCATATCAACCTGACCCCCTTTTGGTGAGAGGGGTGCTGGTTGGCTCAGTTGGTTGCAAGGCTGGTAGACTGATGCCAATAGCACATGGTTCAATGTTCCCATGCTGACAATGGTGGGTATGGAACCACCTCCTTGCCCGACCCATGACATCAATTGTGGTAGTGGGTCAGATGTACCTTTGGGCAGAGCACTTATGGAAGGTAAGCTATTACCGCATCTGATCAAACAGTTGTCTCAAAAGACCTGGTTTCTGTTTACTGTGCAGAATGAACTAAACTGTTCGAAATCAGCCTGACTTCTGTTACAATGCACAGCTGTAAAGTTTTCGTTTACTTTGGAAGAATAAAAATCCTTTTCTTTAGAACATCAGCAAACAATTACATGGCAACTCAGATGGCAGGGTGGTGGGGTAACAGATACACCTGACATCTCCATTGTCAATGATCACAAGATGTGCTACTTGAGATCGCCACACGAGACAAATTAAAAAAACAAAACACAAATTAAAACCTCTCTCAATTACAGAGTACTTGGGCCCCAGCAGATTTGAAAGCTTAGAGTTTGTAATATTATTACAGTCAGATCACTGGGGAGAAAAGTGATTATGTTTGTGAGCCATATAGAGTCAGAGCGCTATAACACAGACACACAGAAAACTGAGAGAGCTCTGGGTTGGAGGGGAGAAGGAAAGGAAAAGTATTTCGACTTTCTGTGCATCAACATTAAAATGGCACTTTCCAAGATCATGGATGTGATCTACCAAGAAGTGATCAAAGACAGAGCTCAAGACAGAGAGGGAGGGAGGGGAAGGCGGAGAGCGAGAGAGCGAGAGATGAGAGTGAGAGTGAGAGCAAAGACATTCAGCCAGAGAGAGACAGAGAAGTAAACACTCCTTGCATTTACCTGACCAGTTGCCTCATCAACCAAGGAAATTTGTGTTGGAGTTTCAACTTCAACAGCAATCTGTGAAAACACAAACAGTTACTGAGCTTCCTTCCCTTAAGCAATGCCAACTGCATTTTAGCTCAATCCAGAACAAACATATATATCTCTGTTCCTTAGAATTAATGACTCATTGTTACCCGATTTTAGATATATTTTAAGGAGTTGACAGCCTCGTGGCATCATTGCTGGACTGTTAATCCAGAAATCCAGGTAATGTCCTGGGGACATGGTTTGAATCCTGCCACAGTAGATGGTGGAATATGAATTCAATAAAAATCTGGAATTAAGAGTCTAATGATGACCATGAATCCATTGTCGATTGTGAGAAAATCCCATCTGGTTCACTAATGTCCTTTTTAGAAAGGAACTGTCATCCTTATCTGGTCTGGTCTACATGTGACTCCAGACCCACAGCAACATGGTAGATTTTTAAACTGTTTTAAACTATAATTCTTAACAATTCAGGATGGGCAATAAATGCTGGCCTAGCCAGTGATGTTCTCATCTGATGAATGAATGAATGAATGAATGAATAATAAAAATATACAAAGCTTGTTATACTGTTTCAGGGCATCTCACAGGGGCATTCAGTACTGACAAAGATTGTTTCTTTCAGCCACCTCTCCTCATTCCAGGAGGGCAAAGCCCAGTGAGAGAACAAGCTAGGGAACAACCACTAACTGAGAACACAAAGTCTACCACTGCTGAGGACTGCAATGATTGGAACGGTCAGCCAGGTGGACCTCATACAGTTCCTTGACTGGACCAGGTTAACAGCTACAGTCAGGGAGCCCTGGTTCACAGATGTAAACAGGAATATCAGGGGTTCTGCTCACTCCAGGAGCCAGGTCTCAGCTAGTTGTGTCAATATCACGTACGATACACGTATAAACAAAGGGTGACTTAGAGACAGGATACCGGGCTTCACAGAGTTATTTCAAGGATATTCATCAACAATGAGACAACCGTGGTCCCAAGTTAAAAATTTAACACCGTCAGGACTCTAATAATCATTCATTGTTGTTTTTATTCTGCCTATACCAGTCATTATTCCTTTTTAAATTTATTACCTGTGTCAGTGTGTATTTGATGTCACGCATTATTATTTTTTCTCAGAATTATTAGGTAATAAATGAACCTTACAACTGGTTCCTGCATTTTGAACTAACTACATCTTTTATTGATGCTAACAAAAAATGCTATTTCCTGTGACTAACTGAAATAAGGGTTAAAAAGACAGGAACTGATCACCCACCCCCACCTGGTTGTGACCTGAAATGAAGGCAGAAATTAATGACGACAGACACTTGAAGCCAATAACTTACCAGAGCGTTATATGATACAAAGAACAGCCTTTGGGCAAGGACTGTCAGTGGCCAACATTTCACAACAGACTTGAAGAAACTGGAGGCACAATTGATTTAAAATATGGAACTTACAATATAGTTCTCCCAGAACTTGTACTTTCTGCTTGTTAACAGAATTTCCTTTGTGACTGGGGAACAGTAAAGCTTCAGCTTCAAGCTGTAACGAAAGGGGAAAAAAATAAATACATTACAAAGCAGGACAATGGCACATACTGGCAGAATACAGCCTCAATGTTAGCAGGTTATACAGAGGTCTATCAAAGCCCAATGTTGTCCTTGCCCAATATTAAAACAGCTTTAATGTCTGCTAGAAGCAAGATAGCATGAAAGGAACCCAAGTCAACTTTCCACTTTCTAATCCACAATGGCACAGTTCCATTCCATTGCTCATGTTGGCAGCTGACGATTCAATAATTCCAAAACTCTCCTGATCTGCAAGGGTGAAACATTAAAGATTTAAAAGGGACCTAAGGGGCAGCTTTTTCACGCAGAGGCTAGTGAGCGTATGGAATTAACTGCCAGAGGTGGTGCTAGAGGTGGGTACAATTACAACATTTAAAAGGCATCTGGATGGGTACATGAAAAGGAAGGGTTTAGAAGGATATGGGCCAAATGCTGGCAAATGGGACTAGAGTAATTTCAGATATCTGCTTGACATGGATGAGTTGGACTGAAGGATTTGTTTTTGTGCTGTATAGCTGTATGATTCTCTGACAGTGACCATAATTAGACTGTTTAACTCGAGGGTGGGTGGAGAAGGATCATTTGCAGTGAATTGTCATGTTATGTAGATGATTACAGAGTGGTCATGAATGACTGGATAAATCAGTTCCACTGTGTGAACCAACATAAATAGTACGTGGCCTATTAATAATCTAGAACTGCACCTGCAAAAAGCCAGTTAATCACTCAACAAAAACAGTTCAGTCATGTATTATCACTATGCTCCACAGACCAGAACCACTGTTTGAGTCAAAATAATCTTTGTGGCTTAGAGCGAAGGTTATGAATAAAAAGACTGAGAATGATGATTGAATGCAGAGTCTTTGCATGCCAAGAAATGATCCATAGTTTCAATTAAAAGTTGCTTTCAATGTCCTGTAGTATTTAATATTTGCAGAATGAAAGAAGTGATAAATAACGTTCCAATCACTACAACCGAAACAATCTCCTGTGTTGTGTTTTGTTTTCATTTGTATTAGGCTGTACAGAAAATAGGGCAGGAAATGCTGGATTATTCCCCTGGAAGTTGTATTCAATTGAGAGAGACAGGTGAATGACCCAGGGCAGGGAACAACCACTCAGAGAAGTATGTATCAGAATTCAAAATCATCAGAGTGGCTACAGCGTCACCTGAAATGCCATGTGTATACACCCACTAGTGGGCCAAACCAAGCTTGGAACTGAGTGAACATTTCAGAGCAACAGTTGGTGTAGCTGCTGCATGGAATGAATATGTTGTGTTCTAGGAGAAGTAGTATGTGGAGGGACTACCAAAGGACCTTGATGTTTAGAATCCCTGTAGTGTAGAAACAGGCCCTTCGGCCCAACAAGTCCACACTGAACCTCAGAGCATCCCACCCAGACCCATCCCCCTTTAACTCACCTCATCTACACTTTCCTGAACATTATAGGCAATTTAGCATGGCCAATCCTCCTACCATGCACATCTTTGGACTGTGGGAGGAAACTGGAGCACCCGGAGGAAACCCACACAGATACAGGGAGAATGTGCAAACTCCACAAAGACAGTCGCCCGAGGCAACTCATCACCAACCACCATGATCATGATGAAACACCCCTGAATTTTGACAGGCTGAGTATCTGAATTGTGGCGTGGAAAGATTTGAAAACAATTCTGTTGAAAATAAGAGGATATGATGAAACAGGATTCACGGTGGTATCAGCCCACATGGCCAAAGGAACTAAATTAAAGTCTGCAGTAACTTTCAAACATAAAACCAGACCAAAAATCAAGTTCCTTGCAGGAGTTATTGAGCATGTTTGTGACAACAGTTGGATGCAGGAAGATGGAATAAAGTTCCTAAAGATAATGTGTGGAGCAGGTGTCCCAGCAGCCTATGTAAAGAATGCAGTTCATTAGCGTAGGACCGTAAAACCAAGGAGATCGAGAAGTGTCTGCAATGAAATAATACTCACAATGCAGTTTTACCCGATGGCGCAATGCCCAAAGCTGGGCCATGTTCCCCAAAAAGCCATTTAAGCATGTTGAATGAAATAGGTAGAGGATCAATACAACAGAAACTTTCACAATGAATGGAAATATGATGCTGCATTGCTTGACTTTTTGTGTGGTTCCATCAAATCATCAGATGCTCTTAATGCACAGTCTTCACATTGTTCAATATCCAGTCAAACTGATGGAGAGACAGATTTTTTTATAAACGGATCATTTTAAAACTGCAAGGGCTGAATCTAGTTTTGAGTGGGACCCTTCCGACAGTACCTCACCAAAATGACTCCAATTGAAGGTGATAAACTCTTTTGCATTGGATGTCAAAGACAATGAATATAATGGATTTTGAAAATTTTTGACTGTGGTTAACTGTAATGTTGTAAAATTAATCCGTTTAATTAAATATTTCACTAACTTAATTTGAGTTGAGCTTTTTTAAGAAGCCATTTACATTGGTGATCAACACCAAAAATTGCATACAAATCAGCACATGAAACCTTATTATTCTTCCAAAAATGGGGATCAGTGCATATGCTGTGATCTCAGAATTCTGAGACCAAACAGCTTCCATGCTGTAAAATAGACTCACGCTAAGGGTAATGAGTAGAAAGGAAAGGTTAGAACAAACGCGAGTGTCTACATGGTCTCAAACCCAGCTAAAGCTGAAACGCTGAGAAGGAACGTAGTACATAGAAGAGATTTAAGATGCACATGTTCAGGGCCATAACAGCTACAACATCAAGAGTGGTGGTCTTACTTATTGTCTAGAAAGAAGATCTTGTGCAGTTAAGAGATTGTGGATTCACACATGTTACAAGAGTCACAGGTGACAAAGAAACATCTGGTGAAGAGGTAGTGAGACAACAGTTTAAAGTTTCCTTTCTGTAAGTTTCATTTGGGTTTCAAGTTGAACCTCATGTGCCAGGTGCAATTGGTTGAATCCATTTAAGAAGGTTCCTGCATTCCAGGACGAACGAAGCAATTACACAATGAATGGTAGGACCCTGGGGCTATAAAGGATCAGAGGAACCTGCGTGTGCCTGCGCAGAGATCCTTGAAGGCAACAGAACAGGCAGAGAAGGTGGTAAAGAAAGACATATGGGATACTTGATTATAAAGAACAGGAGGTTTTGGTGGAGATGTATAAAATGTTAAACCACAGCTGCAGTACTGCAGTTTTGGTTGCTACATTATAGGAGGCATCTGATTGCACTGGAGAAGATGCACAGGAGATTCACCAGGATGTTGCCTGGACTGGAGCTTGTGTTTTTGCCTCACTCTTGGGATGTGGGCTGGGCCAGCATTTATTTCTCGCCCATCTCTCGTTAACTTTGTTAAGGACAACAATGGAGAGAGACCAGGTGTCTGGGGTTGTTTTCCATAGAGCAAAGTCAGCTTGGAGGGTCCTAGTTGCAGTGTAGAAAATTGAGGAGCTCATTTTGGGGAGACAGAAAGAAACTTTACACGTTAGTAGAGGGATCAATGCTCAGAGGGCATAGATTTAAGGTAAAGGGCAGGAGGTTTAGAAAGGATTTCAGGCAGAATGTTTTTCACCCAGAGGTCTAAAGCTCACTGCCTGAAAGGGTGGTAGAGGGAGGAACCAGGTAAACTGCAGGGAAGGCTTTGAGTTTCAAAGCAACATTAAGACCATAAGATATAGGAGCAGAATGAGGTCATTCAGCCTATTGGGTCTGCTTTGTTATTCAATTGTGGCTGACATGTTTCCCATCCCCATTCTCCTGTCTTCTCCCTGTAACTTTGATCACCTTACCAATAAGAACGTACCTGCCTCCACAGCCGTCTGTGGCAATGAGGTCCACAGATTAACCACTCTCTGGTAGAAAATATTTCTCTTCATCTCAGGTTTGTAGGGCAGTTCCTTCAGCCTGAGGCTAGGTCCTACCCTCTTCTTTTTATGGAAACATCTTCTCCACATGCACCCTTTCCAGGCAACTCAGTATTCTGTATTCAAGTGAAAAAACTCCCCTCCCCTCCCACCACCACAATCCTTCTAAACTACAAGTGCAGAGCTAGTGTCCTCAAATCACAATGACATCCCAGACAGCATTCTTACAAACCTCCTGTGGACCCCTCCAAGGCCAGCACATCCTTCTTTAGATACAGGGCCCAAATTGCTCACAACATTACAAATTCAGTCTGAACAGAGCCTTACACAGCCTCAACAGTACATCTCTGCTCTTGTATTCTAGATCTCTTGAAACGAATTCTATCATTGCCTACACCTTCCTCACAGCCAGCTAAACCTACATGTCAACCTTAACAGAATCCTGAACTAGGACTCCCCAAGTCCCTTTGTACTTCAGATTTCCAAAGGATTTCCCTGTTTAAAAAATAGTCTACGCCCCCATTCTTCCTACCAAGTGCATAACCTTACTTTCCCACATTGTGTTCCATCTGCCACTTCTTTGCCCACTCACCTATCCTGCACAAGTCCTCTGCAGCCTTCCACTTCCTAAACACTATCTAGCTCTTTGAGTAATCTGCAAATTTAGCAACAACTTCCTCAGTTCCTTTGCTCCTTGATGTTAATGTATAATGTGAATAGTTGTGGTCCGAACACTGACCCCTGTGTAACTCCAATAGTTACTGACTGCCATCCTGAAAAAGGCTCCTTTCTCATCACTCTCTGCCTTCTGCCAGTCAGCCAATCCTCTATCTGTGCCAGTACCTTGCCCATAACACCATGGGTTCTTATCTTATTTGGCAGCCTCCTCTGTGGCACCTTGTCAGTGTCCTTCTGGAAATCTAAATAGATCACTGGCTCTCAGAGATAATGGGAACTGCCGATGCTGGAGAATCTGAGATAACAAAGTGTGGAGCTGGGTGAACACAGCAGGCCAAGCAGCAGCTTGCTCCTAAGATGCTGCTTGGCCTGCTGTGTTTATCCAGCTCCACACTTTGAGGTCACTGGCTCTCCTTTGTCTAACTTGCTTATTACCTCAAGAGAATTCTAACAAATTTGTCAGACATGACGTCCCCTTGACAAAGCCATGCTGACCCAGCCCTATTTTACCATGCACTTCCAAGCACTCTGCAATCTCATCCTTAATAATGAATTCTAAAATCTTACCAACAAACAAGGTCAGGCTAACCAGCCTATAGTTTCCGGTCTTCTTTCTCCCACATTCTGAAACAGTGGTGTTACATTTGCCAATTTCCAATCCTCTGGGACTCTAATAATTCCTGGAAGATGTTAACGTCATGGATGGTGGGCCATAGAAATTTTATGACAGATTGTTGTTGGCTTTAGCACTTCCTCTACTTCCTCAGAAGGCAAGGAAATTTGGAATGCCCACAATGACTCTTATGAGCTTTTACAGATGCAGCACAGAAAGCATCCTATCCAGATGCATCACTGCTTGGTATAGCAACTACTCTGCCCAAGATCGCAAGAAACTACAGAAAATTGTGAACGCAGCCTAGGCCATTACAAAAGCCAACCTTCCTTCCACTGACTCCATCTACACTTCGCGCTACCACAGGAAAGCAGCCAACATCAAAGATCCCTCCCCACTGTCTTCCACCAAGCAAAAGATACAAAAGTTTGAAAATATATACCAACAGATTCAACAACAGCTTCTTCCCTGCTGTTATCAGACTTATGAATGGACCTCTCATATGTTAGAGTTGATCTTTCTCTGCCCCTTCTCTGTAGCTGTAACACTATATTCAGCATTCTGTTTGATTACCCTGATGTACTTATGTAAGGTATGGTTTGTCTGGTTAGCACACAACACTTTTCACTGTATCTTGGTATATGTGACAATAATAAATCAAACCAATTCAAAACCATAAGTTATCATACAATAATTCGAGTGAAAGCAGATGGCTAACACAAGATGTGTAACCTGGGTAGATCACTTCTCTAGACCCTGAGAAGGTATTCCCTGCCAAGATCACTTTAAAAATGAAAGGGGGACAGTACCTGCATTCCAATCGTCGTTTCAGCGCAGGAGCTTTTAATCCTTTCATATGATCTGGAAAAAAGATAGAAATTGATGATTCAGTAATTCTTTACAAAATTGTAGGCTGTCGCTCTTCTATTTGAACTGAAGTAATTTTAGACATGTGATCAGCATTAATAGAATCTTTAGACTAAAACCAATGTGCAATTTGCCTCGATTTTCTCTGTCTTACACGCACTTCAGAAATCTAAAAAAGACATTATTTAAATGTTTCTACCAGGTTGTAATTCGTCGGTGCTGTGTAAAAAGAATGTTTCAATATAGATGGGATCTGCTTAGGCATCACATGTTACAGCATCAGAAACAGAATTTCATCCAGGGCAGTAAGCCTATCCATCATCTACAAGGCACAAGTTAAGAATATGATGGAATTCTCCCTACTTGCCTCAACAACTTGTCTCAACAACTGCAACACGTTTGACACCATTCAGGACAAAGGTGCTCACTGACTGGCAGAATGTCCACCTTCAACACTCATTCCCTTCACCTCCAAAACAGAGTAACACTAATATGTACTGATCACAAGGTGCGCTGTAGCAATTCACCAAGGCTCCTTTGAAAGCACTTTCCAAACCCATAACCATTACCACCTAAAATCCATCTCAAAAAGCACCAGGTGCATGGAAACACCAACATCTGAAAGTTCTCCTCCGAGCCACATACCCTGCCAACTTTGATCAATATTACTGTTCCTTCATAGCTGTTGGGTCAAAGCTCTTGAACGTCCTTTCTAACTCACCAACATACTGAAAACCAGACCAGACTGAAACAAAAAATAAGCCTGCAGATGCTGAAAACCTGAAATAAAAGCAAAGCAAAACAAAACAAGGCTGGAGAAACTCAGCAGGTCAGGCAGCATCTGCGGAGAGAATTAAGAGTTAGCATTTCAGGTCAATAACTTTTCAGTCGATGAAAAGGAAGAGATTTAAGTGTTTTTTATTGAAATGGGCGGAAGATCTGGATGATAGGGGGGCTGCCAAACAGCACTCTTGGTCAGTTTAATTCAGATCCAATGACAACCTGGGAGCAGGCCCCAGCAATTCAAAGTCCAATCCATTAACACACAATTATTAATGAGCAAACCCAAATCCCAAGAGGTGAGCAATCACCTCCTTATTTGCTGAGTTTAAAGTGATTAGACAGTATGTAGAGGTGAAACTCCTCTGGAATGTGCAGCATTGTTTGGGTCCACAGCCCATATTCCTGGGCCTCCTGCAGTGCCACAATGATGCCACCTGAAGGTTGCAGGAACAGCAACTCATATTCCGCTTGGGAACCCTGCAGTCCAATGGTATCAATGTGGATTTCACAAGCTTCAAACTCTCCCCTCACCCCCTACTGCATCCCAAAACCAGCCCAGCTCGTCCCCGCCTCCTCTCACCTACTCCCTCCTCCCACCTCAAGCCACACCCCCATTTCCAATCTACTAACCTCATCCCGCCCCCTTGACCTGTCTGTCCTCCCTGGGCTGACCTATCTCTTCCCTACCTCCCCACCTACATTCACCTCTACTGGCTCCATCCCCACCTCTTTAAATTGTCTGTTTCCTCTCCACCTATCTTCTTCTCTATCCATCTTTGATCCGCATCCCCCTCTCTCCCTATTTATTTCAGGGCCCTCTTCCCCTCCCCCTTTTCTGATGAAGGGGCTAGGCCCGCAATGTCAGCTTTTCTGCTCCTAAGATGCTGCTTGGCCTGCTGTGTTCATCCAGCTCCACACCTTGTTATCTCAGATTCTCCAGCATCTGCAGTTCCTATTATCTCTGATACATATATGGGCATGTACTCAGGCACTTCAGATCAAGATTAAACCTGTTAAACAGACCACCTTCATTGTGGATGCTCACATGCTTGCCAATCAATTGGTGTATTATTTTTAAAAAATCACAGAATAAGGGCATCACTGACAAGACTGCATTTATTGCCTATCCCTAATTGCCTGGAGGGCAGATACGAGTCAACTACATTGTTGTGGGTCTGGACTCACATGTAGGCCAGACCAAGTAACAGCAGCAGATTTCCTTCGTTAAGAGACATTAGTGATGCAGATGTGTTTTTACAACAAACAATGCCATGGTCAATATTAGGCTAGCTCTTTATTGAATCCTGCCGTGGTGGGATTCAAAAGTCAAATATCATCCAGGGCTCTGGATTATGAACAAAACCCAAATACTGGAGAAACTCAGCTGGTCAGGCTACATCTCTAGATAGAGAAAGAGGGTTAACATTTTAAATCCAGTGGCGCTTTGAAGGGCATTGAACAAAATGTTAACTTTCTTTTGCTCTCCACAGATGCTCCCAGACCTGCTGAGTTTCTCCAGCACTTTGTTTTTATTTCAGATTTCCAGCATCCAAAGTTTGTGTGTTTATTTTATTGTTCTGGAATATCCAGTGACACTACCATTACACAGAAAGCTAGAATATAGGAGTAGCAAGGTAATCAGGATGCTAATGGAATGTCAGCTTTCATTTCCATGTAAAGATAAGGGAGTCTTACTGGGACTGTACATGGTGTGGGAAAGACAACATTTGTAGTAGAGACAGCAGTTTTGGTCCTTATATTTAGGGGTAAGATATAGTTCAATTGGAGGTAGTTCAGAGAATGTTCACCAGAATGAAGCCTGGTATGGAGGGGCTGTCTTATAAGCAGGAGGTTAAACAACTGGGACTCTACTCGCTAGAGTTTAGAAG
Source organism: Stegostoma tigrinum (assembly GCF_030684315.1). Classification (NCBI taxonomy): domain Eukaryota; kingdom Metazoa; phylum Chordata; class Chondrichthyes; order Orectolobiformes; family Stegostomatidae; genus Stegostoma; species Stegostoma tigrinum. The sequence continues at coordinate 3,250,041 of NC_081378.1, read as the reverse complement.
AATGTGGAGGTGATCTAAGTGAAACTTATAGAGTTCTTAAGGGGATTGACAGCGTAAATGTTCAGAGGATATTCCTCCTCATGGGAGAATTTCTTAGAGGGTTGAAATCTTTGGAATTCCAAAATTTTTTACAGAGGGTGGTGGGTGCCTGGAACTCGCTGCTAGGGGAGGTAGTGGAAGCAGATTCTATAGTGACTTTTAAAGGGCATCTTGACAAATATATGAATTGGATGGGAGTAGAGGGGTATGGTCCCCAGAAGGGTAGGGGGTATTAGTTGTGATGGGCAGCACGTTGGTGCAGGCTTGGAGGGCCGAAGGGCCTGTTCTTATGCTGTAATTTTCTTCGTTCTTTGCTTCTGAAGAGTGTGAGATCAGCCGTGTCATTATTAAATAGTAGAGCAGGTTCAATGGGCAGAATGGCCTTGTAACCAGGAACCAGGAACCAGTTAGCGCTAATTCACCAGCATTCGCATCCAGCTCCCAGGGACGTATTTTTAGCTCCTGCCCTTTCTAAATCTAATTTTTTCTGGCCTTCAGGCGTCTGCATCACGAGTATACAGTATATCAGGGGAATTAGAAACATTACAAAACGAAGCAAATGATCCTGCCAGCAGACAGAATTCAGAAATGAATCGATACGAGTCAAAGAGGGACCCTGCGGAATCCCAGTCCTATCACTATGACAAAAGGACGACTCTGAATCTTCCAACTGGCCAGTGTGACCTCTCCCCACACCCCAAAACAAACTTCATTATTGGATTGTGACAGGAACCAGCCCTGTCAAAACACCCAGACTCTCAGTGGGAAACGGAGGTCACCCCGGCAGTATGTGAGGGCTGCGAAACAGAAACACACACACACAATGATGTTTCTCGAGTCAGCTCTGTCTGTCTGCAACCAAATAAAGAACTGCAGGAGCAGGAGATGAGGAGCACAGAAATTACTGGAGAAACTTAGCAGATCTGGCAGCATCCCTGGAGAGAGAAACAGAATGAATGTTTTGAGTCTAGTGACTCTTTTTCAAAACAGTGTATGGTTCAGCAATTACTCACTGAGCCCCCCCCCCCGGTCCCCACCGCCGAATCAGTTTCAAAGAGCACTCTCCCACCTTTATGACAGTGCGACAAAAAGTAAGCCTTAGCCAGCAGATTATCTCTGTCAAACCTATCGATGGAGACGTTGGGATATTCATGCATGCGACCCTGGAACGAACTCATTGCTGCTTCTTGTCGGCAACACGGCGACCCGCCGCAAGTGGTTACAATCCGCCGGTTCCGATTGATACATTGCGGGACCAATCAGAGAAGCCCCTGGGGGTGGGGGGCGGGCCACGCCGCTGACAATCCCGGAAAATCCGGCACCATCGGGTGTTGAGGATTTCCTGGTGTCAGTGAGAAAGAAAAAGTATTGGGGCTGCATGTTTGACTGAGGGGGATGAAATTCCTCTGTGTGCAATTCTACCATAATATACCCCGGCACTTAGTAACCCCTCGTTACTCCTGTTGGATTTTTAGAAATTATTTTTTAATTTGGCATTTTGTTGCTAAAGCAATCAGAGTGTAAGATAATAAAATGTGAGGCTGGATGAACACAGCAGGCCAAGCAGCATCTCAGGAGCACAAAAGCTGACGTTTCGGGCCTAGACCCTTCATCAGAGGGTTGCTGTAACTGTACAAGGCATTAGTGAGACTGCATCTGGAATTTTGCATACAATTTTGGTTCCCTTACTTATGGAGGGAGCATAGTTGTATTAGTGGCAGTTCAGAGGAGGTTCACTAGATTGATTTCAGAGGTGAGAGTTTTGACTTATGAAAGAGTTTGATCAGTTTAGGCCTATATTCTTTGGACTGTAGAGTGACAGGAGAACTAATTGAGGTATATATAAGAAAACATAGGAGCAGCAGTAACCCGTTCCGTGCCTGTTTCTCCATTCAGTTAGATCATGGTTGATCTGTGGCCTAACTTTGTATATCTACTTGAGGCCTATATTCCTTAATACCCTTGCTTAACAAAAAATTATCAATCTCAGATTTAAAATTAACAACTGATTCAGCATCTACTGTCACTTATGCAAGAGAGCTCCAAACCTCACCCACCCTTTGTGGAAATGCTTTCTAACATCTCTCCTGGCCAATCGGGCTTTAATTCTCAGACTGTGCCCCCATTCTAGAATCTCCACTCTGTGGAAGTAGTTTATCTTCATCCACGAAAACAAGGAATAGAGCTGGAAGAACACAGCAGGCCAAGCAGCATCAGAGGAGCAGGAAGGCTGATGTTTTGGGCCGAGACCCTTCTTAAGAAATGGGGAGAGATCCACTGAGGATTTTCCCAAGGGAGGAGGGTAACTTTGTCAGGGTAGGAGTCCTTAAAAGAGGCTTTGGAGCGGGGTTAAAATTGTTTTAGAGATAGTAGGAACTGCAGATGCTGTTTAATCTGAGATAACAAGGTGTAGAGCTGGATGAACACAGCAGGACAAGCACTTATCTTCATCTACCCTGTTTTTTCTTGTTAGTATCTTGAAGACTGAAACAATTACCCCTTAACCTCATAAATTCTACAGAAAATGGGCCTAATTTGAATAATCTTTCCTCATAATTTAACCTCTGATGCCCAGATATCAGTCTTGTAAACCCACATTGTACTCTCTCCAAGGCCAATATATCAAACCTAAGGTTTGCCCAGATCTGCTCACAAGGTTTGACAAAGCAGTTGTAGGAAAAATGTTTCCTCATGGGACAATCCAAAATGGGAGGTCATAATTTTTGGATAAGGAATTACTTCTCTCCAGAGGTTGTTATTCTACCCCAAAGTATGGTGGATGCTGGGACTTTGAGTAAATTTAAAGAGGAAACAGACTTTTAATTAGTAATTGATTGAAGGGCTATAGACTGCAAGCAAGGAAGTGGAGTTGAGGCCGAGATGAGATCAGCCACGGTTGTATTAAATAGCAAAGCAGGCTTAAGCAGCTGATTGGCCTACTCCTGCTTTTAGTTATGTTCTTATAGTTATATTTGGGAAATGTTGCCATTTTGCAAATGGATGGGTGCATCTGCGTGCAATGAAAAACATGATTTTAAATCACATTTTCTGTAAAGTCCAACTTGAATTGTTCTGTGTTGCCCTTATAGATAATTTATGAATAAAGTACATTTTTCGCAACTGGAAGAAATGCTGGCTGGGATGATCAGGGTGTTGAGATTATCATTCAGCTCACACCTTTGAGAAACACAGCCTGCACAATGCATTCTTCTCAAAGGAAGGTTGAACTTTCTTGGGCCCTTACATTTGGGTGCTTTTTATTTGCCCCATCATCTGTTTTCCCATGAGATTCCCAGCATCCAGTACTTTCCCCTTCTTCTTTGTGCCTTCATCTGTTGAATATCTCATATTTCTCTCTCCCTCTCTCTCTCTCTTCTGGAAATGTTGGATCATTCAGATGCACAGCTTGCAAGAAGGCTCCATGGTCCATTTTGTCTTGGGCTCCCTGTACTTGTAGCATTAGCAAACACAATGCTCACAGATGGACTGCAGCCATTCAAAAACCAGCTTACCACCACCTTTTGAAGGGAAGTCCAGTGGGGAACATTAAATGCGTGATATGCACACACTTGGATGAAGAAAAAGTAACAGCTGCTCACCCAAATACAGCATCAAAAAGAACAAATTACCCATTGATAATTGCCCTGTACAAGGTGGCAGATTAAATGGTAAAAAAAAAATTGGACATAGACCTGTGGTTCTGAAACCCACAGGGCTATGGATAGCAAGAGAGGGAAGGCTGATTTTGAAGCTTGTGAAGTCCACATTGATACCATCGGTCTGCAGGGTTCCGAAGCGAAATATGCCCCTGGACTGGGTGGCCGAGGTTCAAGACCGACCTCAGAAGTATGTAATAACATCTAGGAACAAGCTGATTCGAAAAATAGGTTCAATTTTTTAAAAAATCAAAAGGTGCTTGATAAAGTCTCACAAAAGACTTCTCAAAAAATTTGAAATCCATGAAATAAAAGGAACTTGTGCTGTGATATTGGCTGTGACAGGAAAGAGGATTGATCATGAATGGGGATAACGAAATGTGAGGCTGGATGAACACAGCAGGCCCAGCAGCATCTCAGGAGCACAAAAGCTGACGTTTCGGGCCTAGACCCTTCATCAGAGGGGGGGATGGGGTGACGGTTCTGGAATAAATAGGGAGAGAGAGGGAGGCGGACTGAAGATGGAGAAAAGAAGATAGGTGGAGAGGAGAGTATAGGTGGGGAGGTAGGGAGAGGATTGGTCAGTCCAGGGAAGACGGACAGGTCAAGGAGGCGGGATGAGGTTAATAGGTAGGAGATGGAGGTGCGGCTTGGAGTGGGAGGAAGGGATGGGTGAGAGGAAGAACAGGTTAGGGAGGCAGAGACAGGCTGGGCTGGTTTTGGGATGCAGTGGGTGGAGGGGAAGAGCTGGGCTGGTTGTGTGGTGCAGTGGGGGGAGGGGACGAACTGGGCTGGTTTTGGGATGCGGTGGGGGAAGGGGAGATTCTGAAGCTGGTGAAGTCCACATTGATACCATTGGGCTGCAGGGTTCCCAAGCGGAATATGAGTTGCTGTTCCTGCAACCTTCGGGTGGCATCATTGTGGCACTGCAGGAGGCCCAGGTTGCAGGAACAGCAACTCATATTCCGCTTGGGAACCCTGCAGCCCAATGGTATCAATGTGGACTTCACCAGCTTCAAAATCTCCCCTTCCCCCACCGCATCCCAAAACCAGCCCAGTTCGTCCCCTCCCCCCACTGCACCACACAACCAGCCCAGCTCTTCCCCTCCACCCACTGCATCCCAAAACCAGTCCAGCCTGTCTCTGTCTCCCTAACCTGTTCTTCCTCTCACCCATCCCTTCCTCCCACCCCAAGCCGCACCTCCATCTCCTACCTACTAACCTCATCCCACCTCCTTGACCTGTCCGTCTTCCGTGGACCGACCTATCCCCTCCCTACCTATACTCTCCTCTCCACCTATCTTGTTTTCTCTCCATCTTCGGTCTGCCTGCCCCTCTCTCCATATTTATTCCAGAACGCTCACCCTGTTCCCCCCTCTGATGAAGGGTCTAGGCCCAAAACGTCAGCTTTTGTGCTCCTGAGATGCTGCTGGGCCTGCTGTGTTCATCAGGCCTCACATTTTATTATCTTGGATTCTCCAGCATCTGCAGTTCCCATTATCACTGATCATGAATGGGGACTTGTTCAACGGGATTGCCCATGGATCAGCTCTGCAACGACTGCTTTTCTCAATCTATACTCATGACATGAACAAGGGTGTGCAGGCTATGTTTTCAAAATTTGCACGTGTTTCAAAATTTAGAAATGAGAACTGTGATGAGGATGGTTAGGATCTGGAATATGGTGCTAGAGTGCGGTGGACACAGGACAAATTGAGGATTTTGAGAGGAAATTTGAGTAGCCTGTGAAAAGGAAAAATGTGCAGGGTTATGAGGAGAAAGCAGAAGGAGTAGTTGACTATGTTCAAAATCACACCCAGCCTCCAATGCTGACATTTTGCTGTCAAACTTTGATGTAAAGCAGTGAACAATTTTCAGCATGTTCCTGCGATTCCACATGAGCTCCTTTGGTTTCTAAGTCCAATCGAGAATTTCAGTGAATTTATCACATCATCTCATGATACCGGTGCCCATCTCGTACATTTTTTAAGGTGGCAAATCTGTGCTGAGTCTAAGTGCTGTTAGCCTTTAGTCATAATACTCTCTGTAATCTACTTGGATGGACAGCCAACCTTGTGCATTTTTTCTCTCTCATCAATAAGCGTTCGAATGCCACCAATAATTCAGAATTGTCCTCTGTCCGGGTGTTAGCGGAGAAAATATTTTATTTGCACTAAACCTAAAGGAACGAACTTGCCCATGTTTTGCCTGGTTGAATGAACACAAAGCAGCTCATTTAGAATTGGCTTGTGACGCTCCACACGTGGTTTCCTACTAGAGCGGAAGAATAATCTCAGCTACATTGTAGCATCATGCGTTGCCTGGTTACAGCTGACAACAACACACCAGCAACCCCCACGGTCCAACGAACCAGACAAAGTAACAGTCCAGTCTGTGCTGCATCTCTGTGTGGGAATAACTTATCGTGTTGGTTTTCAAGGGTGAGTTTCCTGCGTGTCCGTAGCATGAAACTTCAGGCACTGGCAGGGAAAATGTTGATCAGCTTAAGGTTCACAGAGAATTCTCACTGTGTGGGGGACTGCGGGGAGGCAATAACTGGAGGTGGGATGGTAAATGTCTGGTTCTAAGCCAGTGACGGGACATTGGACACAGCTCCGGCAAACTTGCTATGGTTTAGCAGGCAAAATCTGAAGAAGGGTCCCGACCCGAAACGTCAACTTTCCTGCTCCTGTAATGTTGCCTGGCCCGCTGTGTTTCTGCAGTTCCACACTGTTATTTCTGACTCCAGCATCTGCAGTTCTTACTATCTCTGAAGATGTACAGTGCTTCAGATTACATGTGTGTGACCGCTGAGCAGCCGGCGGAGTGTCAGTGGGAAAGAGACGGATGAACCCAAAGCTCTGCTGATTAGCTACAGGGTTTCAGTCAGTAGGTGTCCTTTAATTCTTGCCAGTCTCTGCTTGTATAACTGATGTATGAGGGTATGGGAGATTTGCCTTCTATATCGTCTACGGGGGGAGCTTATTCATTAGCGTTTCTCAGTAGATTCTTCAGTATGGCAACTGACGTTTACATGCGCCTAGAAATGTTGAGTGGCTAAAAACATTCTTTTTCAAATTACAAGAAAATGCCTTTGTTTAGAAATTGTCACTATTTTGAAGAAGAGCAGAGGAGTTTTCCCAGTGGTCCTTCATTCGTCAATGAACATCATTTATACAGGCTATCTGATAGTGCTGCTGGTGAGAGCTTTCTGTGTGCAAATTGTCTGCTGTTTTCCCTGCATTTCAAATATACATCACTGGCTGTAAAGCACTTTGGGAAATCCTGACGTCATGAATTTATAGATATATAAAGTCAAATACTTTAAACACAAATCTTTCTTTCTAATCACATTGAAACATAGAAACTAGGAACAAGAGTAAATCATCTGGCTCTTCAAAACTGCTCCACCATTCAGTTTGATCATCACTGATCCTCTCTCTCTCAATGTCATATTCCTGTTTATGTCCCCACACCGTTTGATGCCTTTAAAATCTAAAAAGTATATACCTCGTTCTTGAATATATTCAGTGACTTGACCTCCAAAGCCTTCTGTGGTAAAGAATTCCACAGTTCACTAGCCTTTGAGCTTTTCCTCATCTCAGCCCTAAATTGACCACTTTGTATCTTCAGACTCTGATCTCTGGTTCTAGCTCCCACAACCTGGGAAAATGTCAGTTTAGGACCGGAAATGTTAGCTCTGCTTTCTCTCCACAGATGCTGCCAGATTATGCTGAATTTTTTTCAGCAATTTCTGTTTTTGTTTATGATTCCTTTCATCCACAGTACTTTTGTTGTTTTGTTCAAGGAAAGCATCCTCCCTGATTCTAGACTGTCCGGCCCTGTTAGGATTTGATATGTTTAAACAGATCTCCTCTTATGCTTCTCATCCACTCCAGTGAGTACAGGCCCAGTCGAAGCAACTTCTTCTCAGAGGACGTCCTGCCATCCCCAGTATCAGCCGAGTGAATCTCTGCTGCAATTCCTCTGTGGAGAGGGTATCCTTTCAAACGCAGGGAGACTGACACTGCATACAATATCAGAGATAATGGGAACTACAGATGCTGGTGAATCTGAGATAACAAAGTGTGGAACTGGATGAACATAGCAGGCCAAGCAGCATTTTAAAGCTTTTCTGATGAAGGGTCTAGGCCTGAAGCGTCAGCTTTTGTGCTCCGAAGATGCTGTTTGGCTTGCCGTGTTCATCCAGCTCCACGCTGCCAACAATATTCGTGGTCTGGTCTTACCAAGGCTTTGTAGACTGCAGTGAACTCAAATCCTCTTGCAATGAAAACCAACACACTGTTAGCTTTCCCAATTGCTTACTGCAACTGCCTGTATACTTTCATGGACTGGTGTATACGAACAACCAGATCCCTTTGTACATCCACACTTCACAACATGTAAGTATTTAAATCATACTCTTTCATTCTGCTTTTAATCCACATGTAATAACTTCATATTTAGACTTAATGAATGCATCTGCCATGTGTTTGGCCACTCATCCACTTGCCCACATCACTTAAAAGCTTCCTTATATTTTCTTCACAACTCACAATCCTGCCCAGTTTTATGTCATCAGTAAATTTAGAAATGTTGTATTTGTTTCCATCATCCAGAACACAGATTAAATGTTTTCAAAGAACCAATATTTGTGATTGTACAGCTTCAAATATTTTAGAATGTAACCTATTTATAAACATTGCTTTTGAGCCTGCTTGTATGTAGATGTGAATTAGAAGGTCAACGTTTATCTATCTTTTCTACTTTAGGTATTTATTACATTATGTCTTTGAGAGATTTTGGAACCCAGGGGCAAGAAGTAAAACCTAAATTTATGAGTCGTGCTAAGCAATGGACTGAAGAAATAGAAAATTTATATCGATTTCAACAAGCTGGATACAGAGATGAAATTGAATACAAGCAAGTAAAGCAAGTAGATGGGGTAATATATTCAGTGGCTGATTAATTGTACACTACAATTGTTTAATTTTCAATACTTGTAAATGAAAGCATGCAGAAATGTTATAAAGTAAGCACACATTTGTGTTATCCAGATAATTAAACCAACAGAATTAACTCACAGGATAATGATAAGAAATACAAAGGTCCATCCAATAAGTTAACTAGGTTTGAGCAACAAAGTCATATTATGATAGCGTTAAGCTTCACAACGGAATCTTTGAAAGACTTTTTTTATATAAAAAGATTATTTTCATATTTAAAATAGCCAATGTTCAATTTTTGGGGTGAAAATGAAGATTCCAAATCAAACTGATGATCTTCACTCCCTAAACTTCTGTCATTCATTTTTGCAATCCCAACATTTGTTGGTTCATATGAAAGCAAAACACTGTGGATGCTGGAATTCTGAAATAAAAACAGGAAGTGCTGGAGAAACTCAGCAGTCTGGCAGGATCAGTGGAGAGAGAAACCATGTCAATGATTCAAGTCTCTGATAACCCTATTTCCGAACTGACATGATAATGCTGAACAAGTCAAACAGCTTAGTTCTGAACAAGAGTCATATTGGACTCAACACATTAAATTCTGTTTCTCCCTCCACAGTTGCTGCCCGATTTACTGAGTTTCTCCAGCATGTTGTTTTTGTTTTTTGGTAATATTTTCTTTTACAGTTCTAGTCAATTTTATTCCCACTAATTTGTTTATTTTAATGCAAGAAGTCTTGTGAGTAGGCAAGTTTGGGGTGGCACGGTGGCTCAGTGGTTAGCACTGCTGCCTCACAGTGCCAGGGACCCGGGTTCGACTCCACCCTCAGGCGACTGTCTGTGTGGAGTTTGCACGTTCTCCCCGTGTCTGTGTGGGTTTCCTCTGGGTGCTCCGGTTTCCTCCCACAGTCTAAAGATGTGCAGGCTAGGTGGATTGGCCATAGTAAAATACCCATTGTGTTCAGGGATGTGTAGATTAGGTGCGTCATAGGAGATGGGTCTGCATGGGACGCTCTGAGGGTCAGTGTGGACCTGTTGGGCTGAAGAGCCTGTTTCCATACCATGGGGATTCTGTGAAAGGCAAATGAGTTGAGGGTGTTGATTAATATATGGGAACGTGATATAATTGCTATCACGGAGACATGACTCAGGGACACACAGGACTGGCAGCTCAACATTCTGGGGCATGGAATCTTTCGGTCTGATGGAAGGGGAGGTGTAAAAGGTGAGGTGGTTTCACAATATTAATCAAAGAGCCAATTAATGCAGAATAGCTCTGAGGAAGGGTCACTTGACCCAAAGCGTTAACTCTGATTTCTCTCCACAGATGCTGGCAGACCTGCTGATCGTATCCAGCAATTTTTGTTTTTGTCTCTGACATCTTAGAAAGTGGAACTTAAATACAAAAGGGACCAATCAATTTGTTTGAGGGGGAAGGAGTATTTGGTGTGGGGGATGGGGGTACTGTAGACTCCAAACAGTTTGTGACAGATAGAAAGACAGATGTGTCAGCAAATCTCAGAGAAGTGTAGAAGAAATAGGGTAATAATAGTGGGTATTTTAACTTTCACAGTATTAATTGGTTAGTCAAAGAGCAAAAGATTCAGAGGAGCAGAATTATTAAGATATGTCCAATAGAGCTTTCCAAGCTATCATGTAAAAAGTCCCACAAAAGAGAGGACAGTATTGGACCTAGTTTTAGGACCAACAAAGCCAGCTTGTGGTACATTTGGCAGTGGGGGAGAATTTCAGCAACAGTGATTGTAACAAAGTAAGATTTTAGGTAATTATGGTTAAGGACAAAGATGGACAGGAGATGAAGGTTCTGAATTTGGGGCAGGCTGATTTTAATAAGAACTCGGTCTCTGACAGGAAAATCCATATAAGAGCAGTGGGAGACATTCAAAAGGGTAACAGTAAAAGTGTAGGGCTAACATGTTCCTGTAAAAGTGAAGGATAGGGCCAACAAGTCCACAAAACCCAGGATATCAAGGAATGTACAAGATTGCACAAGAAAAACAAAGAATATTATGGTAGATCCCAAAGACTCAAAACAGTGAATGTCCTAAAGGAGTATAGAAAGTGCAGGAGGTTACTAAAAATAGAGTTAGGAAAGAGAAAAGGGAACATGAGAAAGCTCTCGTGGGTACCATTAATGAACATTCAGAGATGTCCTCTAAGTGTATTAGGGGCAAGAGAAAAACCAGGAAATAGTTGGACCCATTAGCTGAGGTTTTAAATGAGTACTTTGCATTTGTATTCATAATGGAGAAGAATGATATAGGTCTGGAAATCAGGGAGGGGACTGTAATACTTTAACAAATTAGTATTGAGAGGGAGCAGGTATTAATGGATTTAGCAGCCTTTGAAAGGTCATGAATTCTCTAAGCCCAGATGTGATGTATCCCAATATGCCGTTAGAGGCAAGGGAGGAGATTTTAGGGATTATGACATAAAATTTCAAATTCTTTCTGGCCACAGTCAGGGTTTCCAGAGGACTGGAGAACAGGAATTCAAGAAGGGTGATAGGGTTAAGCCAGGAAACTTTAAGTTAGTAAGTCTCATATCTACCTGAAGGACAGAATCAACCTTCACTTGGAGGGGGAAGGATTCATCAAAAATAGTCAGCATGACTTTGTAAGGGGGATGTCATGACTAACAAATGTGATTGACCTTTTCGAGGAGGTAACTAGGTGTGTAGATGATGGTAGTGTAGTGGACATGGTCTGTGGACTTCAGTAAGACTTTTGAAGAAGTCTCACATGGCAGAGTGTTTCAGAAGCTAAGATCCCCTGGAATTCTGCACAGTTTGGCAAATCGGATCCAAAATTGGCTTAGTTACAAGAAGCTGGGGATGATGGTCAGAGGATGTTTCTGTTACTAAAAGTCTGGATCCAGTGGTGTACTGCAGGATTCCGTGCTGTATCTCTTACTGTTTGTAGGGTACATTAATGATCTGAACATGAATGTATGAAGTATGACTTCTGTGTTCGCTGATATCATGTAAATTTGTGGTGGTAAATAGTGCAGAGAAAAATGTTGGACTACAGGACATTATAGATGGACTGATCAGATGGGCAGAATAATGGCAAATGGAATTTAATCCTGAAAAATGTGAGGTGATGTATTTTGGGAGGACTAACAAGGCAAGGAAATGCACATTGAATGATAGGATACCAGGAAGAGCAGATGAACCGAGGGACCTTGATGTGCATGTCCACTGATGCTTGAAAGCAGCCTTGAAGGTAGATAAGGTGGTTAAAAAGGCAAATGGGATACTTAGCTTAATTAGTCAAGGCATCGAGTACAAGACAAGGAGATTGTGATGGAGCTGTATGAAAGTCAGTTAGGCTACACATGGAGTTCTGTGTGTATTTCCCGTTGCTACACTATCGTAAGGATGTGATTGCACTACAGAAGGTGCAGAGTAGACTCACCAGGATGCCTGGACTGGAGTGGTTAAGCTATGAAGAGAGACTAAGCAAACTGGGGTTGTTTACCTTAGAACAGAGGGTATCTGACTGAGGTGTACAATGTTCTGAGGGGCATAGTCTTGGTCAATAGGGAGACTTGTATCCCCCTTGTAGAGGGACCACTAACCAATAGTTAGAAGTTTTAGGTAAGGAGCAGGAGGTTTAGGGGGATTTGAGCAAATACTTTTTCATCCAGAGAGTGGTGGGGTATCTGGAACGCACTGCCTACAAGGGTGGTAGAGCAGGAACATTAAAAACAATGTAGACAAGTACTTGAGACACCAGAGCACAAAAGGTTAAGGGCCAAGTTAGATGTTTAATGACTGGCACGAACATGACAGACCAAAGGACCTCTTTCCATGCTTTAAAACCTCTGTGACTCTATGATATCTGAATGTGTGGTAACTGTGAAATATTTTGAAAATATACTTATCATTTTACTCCTTATCTCTGTTCCAGATCTTCAGGAAAACTTCACAATATATCACAAAACCTACCCAGCTATCCCCCTTGTCCTCACAAATCACCCCGCTAACCGCCAGATTCAATGCATTATTCCCTGCCATTTCTGCCACCTGCAATATGACCCCACTATGAAGAATATATATTCCCTCCCCACCCTTTTCTGCCTTCTGGAGGACCACTCTCTCCCTCGTCTGCTCCACACTCCCCACTAATCCCACCATTGCTGGCACCTTGTCCTGCAACCGCAGGAAGTGCTACATCTGCCCCCGCACCTCCCCTGTCACCTCCATCCCAGGAACCAAAAAAACCTTCCACATGAGGTAAATGTTCACCTGCACATCTGATGTTCCTGTTGTGGCCTCCTTTACATTGGTGAGACCAAGCAGAGGCTCGGAGAATGCTTTGTAGAGTACCTGTGCTCTGTTCACGACAACATTTTCCAGTCGCGAAACACTGCACTCTCCCTCCCACTCCCTGGACAACATGTCCATCCTGGGCCTCCTCCAGTGTCACAATGACACCACCTGAAAACTGGAGGAGCAGCACTTCACATTCCACCTTGGGAGCCTGAAACCTAATGCTCTCAATGTGGACTTTACTAGTTTCAAAATGTCCCCATCCCCAGCCTCATCCCATGATCAACACTCCCTCTGATCCCCGCCTCCTTGTCTGATACAACAGTCCATCTTCTCTCCCACTTATCGGTCTCTCCTACCTCACTGACCAATCCCCACCATTGCCTACCTGCAATCTCCTATCACCATCATTTCAGCAATCCCTTTCCTCTCCCCCATTTCTGAAGAAGGGTCGCGAACCAAAGTGTCAGCTTTCCTGCTCCTCTGATGTTGCCTGGCCTGCTATGTTCGTCCAGCTCCTGCTCCTTACCTAAAACTTCTAACTATTGGTTAGTGGTCCCTCTACTGTGTCCACAAAGTGTGTTATCTCTGACTCGAGCATCTGCAGTTCTTACTATCTCTCAGCCCTTCCATGTGTTGCATTTCAATCCTTACATTTTAGTGTGCAATATGCTGTATGACTGAGATACTCAATGAAATGTTGTGTGACCAAATTGAGACAGTGACATTCTGTTCAATGCAGGTGGATCGTTGGCCAGATACTGGGTATGTGAAAAAACTTCAAAGACGAGATAACACATTTTATTACTACAGTAGGAAAAGGGAATGCGAGGACAAAGAAGTCCAGAAAGTCAAGGTTTATGCCTATTGATTAATTCTTGTTTGTCACACATTTGAATCTAAATAAATCAAATCAACATTTACCTTCATATGTCTTTTGTTTGAGTGTTTCACATCTTAACATTTATGAGTCTGTGTTCGGTTCTTTCCCCTTTATGTTCTGGTTAAATCTGAAGTAGAAGATGTAAGGCTTTTTGAAAAACACAAACCACCTTATTAGCGATCTATGAATGTATTATCTAAATGAATGTTTGTTACTCAGGAAGGCAAATCTTGGGAACTGTAAAAAGCTGTTAAAACAATTTCTATAAGCTGATAAAGGAGATAATACTGGATGGTATATTCTTACATTTCAGTACATTTTCTGTTTAATTTTGTCAATTTTGGGCATAGCTATATTTTTCTTTTTTCTCCAATGGAACATGAATGAATTACTTTATTAATTTGGTTTTGTTTCTAATGTGAAAGTAAATTTACACTTCAAGATACTAGATAATGATAAGTGGTCTATTACTACACAATGATGAGCAAATGATACAGCAAGGTTTTGCATTTTAAACTTTAAACTTTTAAAGATTAAAGCTACAAATTATTGTAACATGGGATGTGAGCATCCCTGGGTAAGTCAGCTTTATTACCCATTCCTAACTATCCTTGAATGCGGTGAATGGTGGCCTTGAACCGCTGTAGTCCATATGCTGTGGGTGCATCCAGAATGCCCTTAGGGTGGGAATTTCAGGGTTTTGACCCAACAACACTGTAGGAATGCGGTGGTGGTGTCGGTGGCGGGGGTGGGGGGGGTGGGTTACTTATTTCCAAGTCAAGATGGTGAGTGACTTGGAGGGGAACTTGCATGGGGTTGTGTTTTGATGTATCTGCTGCTCCTGTCTTCCAGATGATTGAGGCTGTGTTTGGAAGGTGCCATTGAAGGAGTCTTGTGCAAGAACATCTATATTCTACATACATGTAGGTGTACATGTGAATATATCTTGTGTAGCCCTTCATTGTGTGATTATAGATACATTTGTGCAGACATTCCATAAATTTATTATTAATTTAGATGCACAGTCATGCGCATCTTAGGGAAAAGTACATTTCCATATGAAGTGAATTGTTGTGCACTTACATGTTATAATACTGGCAGGAAGAATACATTCCATCAGTCTGGGCAGAGATAACTGTTGGTCAAATTGTTTTAACTTGGGCTCTGAGACAGTTGGAAATAGGGACAACGGAGATGGTTTCAGAAGTTTGGCGGTGAAATTGGTTAGAGTTGGACAATGGTTGAGTTTCTGCTCGACTGGAGATTTGGGTTAAATATGTCAAAAAAGTATGATGTTTCCACTCTGCTCGAGTGGGACATGGTGTGTTTTGATTGTGACTTGGCAGATTTCCCACACATCTTTCAGTGTTAGATTTCTCATCGGTTAGAACCAAAAGAACTGCAGATGCTGTAAATCAGGAACAAAAACAAAGCTGCTGGAAAAGCTCAGCAGGTTGGGCATCATCTGTGGAGGAGAAAACAGAGTTAAAGTTTCGGGCCCAGTGATCCTTCCTCAGAACAGTTCATGCCAAGCGTGAGCAAATGTGAGGTTTTGCACTTTGGAAAAAAGAATACACGCATGGACTATTTTCTAAATGGTGAGAAAATTCATAAAGCAGAAGTACAAAGGGATCTGGGAATACTGGTCCAGGATTCTCTAAAGGTTAACTTGCAGGTAGAGCGAGTTTTGAGAAGATTTGTAGCTCAGGTTGAGGTTCTGGATGTGAGATTGCTTGCTGAGCTGGAAGGTTCATTTTCAGACATTTTGTCACCATTCCAGGTAACATCATCAGTGAGCCTCCGACGAAGCGCTGGTGTTATGTCCCGCTTTCTATTTGCAGGTAGAGTCCGTGATTAGGAAAGTGAATATAATGTTGTTGTTTATCTCAAGAGGGTTGGAATATAAAAGCAGCGATATGCTTCTGAGACTTTATAAAGCTCTAGTTAGGCCCCATTTAGGATACTGTGTCCAATTTTGGGTCCCACATCTCAGGAAGGACATACTGGCGCTGGAGCGTGTCCAGCGGAGATTCACACGGAGATCCCTGGAATGGTAGGTTTAACATAGGCTAAGGATCCTGGGATTGTATTCATTAGGGTTTAGAAGGTTGAGGGGAGATCTAATAGAAACTTACAAGATAATGTATGGCTTAGAAAGGGTGGACGCTGGAAAGTTGTTTCTGTTAGGCGGGGAGACTAGGGCCCATGGGCACAGCCTTAAAATTAGAGGGGGTAAATTTAAAACTGAAATGAGATGACATTTCTTCAGCCAGAGAGTGGTGGGCTTGTGGAATTCATTGGAGTGCAGTGGAGGCGGGACATTAGACGCCTTCAAGGCAGAGATTGACAAATTCTTGATCTCACAAGGAATTAAGGGCTGTGGGGAGAGTGCAGGAAAGTGGAGTTGAAATGCTCATCAGCCATGATTTAAATGGCGGAGTGGACTCGATGGGCCGAATGGCCTTACTTCCACTCCTATGTCTTATGGTGTTATGGACTCAAAATGTTAACTCTGTTTACTCTTTCACATATGCTGCCAGACCTGCTGAACTTTTCCAGCAACTTTGTTTTTGTTCTCATTGGTGAGACTGAGTTGCCTGTAGAGTGAGATACATCCTCCTTGCAACTAGTAGCAAGATAATGGGGTTCAGGTGTTGATGCCAGTGGCCATTGCATTGCTCCACTTTGTTAAAGGTGGCAGTGGTGCTGAGGGGTAAATTACACATCTTCACCTGTTCCTCCCTTCCTTCACTCTACATTGGGGAAACCAAGCAGAGGCTTGGGGACCGCTTTGTGGAACACCTATGCTCGGTTCGCAACAAACAACTGCACCTCCCAGTCGCAAACCATTTCAACTCCCCCTCCCACTCCTTGGATGACATGTCCATCCTGGGCCTCCTGCAGTGCCCACAACCATGTCACCTGAAGGTTGCAGGAACAGCACCTCCTATTTCACTTGGGAACCCCGCAGCCCAATGGCATCAATGTGGACTTCACAAGCTTCAAAATCTCCCCTCCCCCGACCGCATTCCAAAACCAGTCCAGCTTGCCCCCGCCTCCCTAATCTGTCCTTCCTCCCACCTACCCCCTCCTTCCACCACAAGCCCCATTCCATCTCCTACTTACTAGCGTCATCCCGCCCCCTTGACCTGTCTGTCCTCCCGGACTGACCTATCCCCTCCCTAATTCTCCACCAACACTCACCTTTACTGGCTCCACCCCCACCTCTTCAACCTGTTTGTCTCCTCTCCACCTATCTTCTCCTTCATCCATCTTCTATCCACCTCCCCCTCTCTCCCTATTTATTTCAGAATCCCCTTCCCCTCCCCATTTCTGAAGAAGGATCTAGGCACAAAACGTCAGCCTTCCTGCTCCTCTGATGCTGCTTGACCTGCTGTGTTCATCCAGCTCTGCACCTTGTTATCTCAGATTCTTCAGCATCGGCAGTTCCTACTATCTTTCCAAAAGTTTTGTTGGGTAATACTGAAACTTGGAAAGTATTGAAGAGTTCTGTTGATGTCTGTCAACTGGAGATAGAAGAATTGGCAGGGTGTAACCTTTCAGCTAAATCGTGGCAGTTCATAATCGAGACCCTGACAAATCACCTCGTTTATCAACAGGATCACTGCTGAAATTGTGCAAATGTAGATGAGGAGGTTCACACAAATGCAGAAAGTATTGCATTCAGTGAGCTAATGGAGAATGCCTGTCACTTATAGAGGCTCTCCTCACAAGGAGATAGTCAATTCAGATCAGGAAGAAGGGGAGAAAAATGACTCAACCAAAAGTGATAGCTATCAATATTGGCAAACTGGTGCAAACCGAGTTCTTCCTCCTTGAATTGTTACTAATATCAACTTCAGAAGCAGCAGCATGAGTTCACTCACTGAGATCAGTCTCAAGATTAACGACACCCGTTTCTTAATTTCAAAGGATATACTAACTCCTATATGATGAGAAAGTTAATTATGGTGCAACAATCATGATCTATACCTCCAAAAAAAATCATAACTTTTTTTTAGGAGTTTAGTTGGAAATTGCAATATGTAAGGTCATTCGAAATATTTATCATGAGGTGGTACCTCTCCCAATATCCCCATCCTCAATTGTGGGTGAGTCGAGCACATCTGTGTAAAAGATGACGCTGATGCACTTGCAATAAAATTTTGGTCACAAGTGCCAGGTGGATGCTCCCTCTTGACTACCTCTGGAGGAAATATGGAAAAGAAGCAAATACGATGTTAGAGAAAACATTTTCACAATGAGTGATTCAGGTCTGGAATGCACCACCTAGAAATGTGGCAGAGAATAGAACAATATAGAATAGAATAGAATAGATTAGAATAGAATAGACTGGTGTTTACTGTCACATATACTCAATGCGTATAATGAAAAGGTTATACATCACCAATTACAGCACTGACTTAGATACAAAAGTACCTAGGCATAGCTTCTTTAGTCACAAGATAATAGAGAAATAAAAAGTGTAGCATTACAGAAATAAAATTTCAGTACAACAGACCATGCTGGCACTTTGTTTCCAGTCCACACTGGCCCCACACCACGCTGGTGACATGCCACACCAGGAGGCAGAAAGTAGCCAGGCCAAACTGGGTGGCCTCAATGGGAGGAGGCCGCTGTGCTCAGCCAGGAGTTTCCATGCTGTACGGCTCAATAACTGTCCCCACTCAACAACATGCCAGGACGTCGCTGTGCCAGGTCGGGAGGCCCTTACTGGAGGTTCAGTTGAGACATTTGATACAGCATTAGATGATTGTCACTTATTTAAATAATGTGCAAGGATACGGGCAAAGACAGGAGAATGGTACTCAGTCATGATGCTTATTTGGACAGCTGATTCAGACATGGTCGGCTGAATGGTCTCTGCAATGTAACATTTTTGCGACTCTGTGGTAAAGTATATGACCAAAATTCAGTGCCTTCAGGTAATGATAAGACTGTATACTTTCTATTTTTATTCACCAAAGTATTTAAAACAATGTTTCAATACATCCAACCAATGCTTGTTTCTGTTGTTAGACATCATGGAAATGAAAAGGCTCAAAGAGAATTTGTGAGTAGTAAAGTATCAGCATCAGATAAAGAAAGGTGATACTTTTAGTAATACTCTTCATACAAATTCAATCAGAATTTCCAGTGGAGGAATTGAAGATGAAATTTTGTTGCAAATTCAAAAGGTTTGTAGCAGTAGGAGCAATTTTTACTTAACCTGAATTTAAACCAGGATTAGAGAACAGTTTTTGGTCAAAATGGAAACCGAAATTCATAGAATGCAACCAAAGTACTTCCTTTTCCTGTATGTTGTACGGCCAGGGAGGAAGTAACTTGCATTAGTATTGCCATGTCTGCAGAGGAACAGAATTGAAGGTCAGAGTTAAGTTGTTACAGCAACAGAATTAGGTTCATTTTGAAATCAATGTTTCCATGAAAGTACAGACTGAAAAGGAAAAAGAACTGCTCATTGATGTCCGGTTTGGGTTCTGCCAGGACCACTCAGCTTATTACAGCCTTGGTTCCAACATGGACAAAAGAGCTGAATTTCAGAGGTAAGGTGAGAGTGACAGCCCTTGATATCAAGGCTGCATTCATCCAGGTATGGCATCAAGGAGCCTTAGCCAAACTGGTTGGGATGTCATGTTGAGGTTGTACAGGATGTTGGTAAGGTCACTTTTGGAGTACGGTGTACAGTTCTGGTTGCCCTGTTATAGGAAGGACGTTATTAAATTGGAGAGAGTTCAGAAAAGATTTACCGGGAAGTTGCCAAGACTGTACAAAACGCTAGTGCGGCCTCATTTGGAATATTGCGTCCACTTCTGGTCGCCCAATTACAGGAAGGACGTGGAAGCATTGGAAAAGATGCAGAGGAGACTTACCCGGATGTTGCCTGGTCTGGAGCACAGGCCCAATGAAGAAAGGCTGAGGGACTTGGGTCTGTTCTCATTGGAGAGAAGGAGGCTAAAAGGGGATTAATAGAGACATACAAGATGATCAGAGGATTAGATAGGGTGGACAGTGGGAGTCTTTTTCCGAGGATGATGACTTCAGCTTGAACAAGGGAGCATAGCTACAAATAGAGGGGTGATAGATTTAAGACAGATGTCAGAGGCAGGTTCTTTACTCAGAGAGTGGTAAGGACGTGGAACGTCCTGCCTGCCAATGTAGTTAACTCAGCCACATTAGGGGCATTTAAACAGTCCTTGGATAAACATATGGATAATGATGGAATAGTGTAGGGGGAGGGGCTTAGATTGGTTCACAGGCCGGCGCAACATCGAGGGCCGAAGGGCCTGTTCTGTGCTGTCTTGTGCTATGTTCTAGAAGGTTTGAGATTTAATGATAGGCTGGGACTTTACTCACTGGAGCATGGGAAGTTGAGGGGTGCCCTTATAGAGGTTTATACAATCATGAGGGGCATACATAAGGTGAATAGCAAAGGTCTTTTCCCTAGGGTGGGTGAATTCAAAACTAGGGGACATATTTTTAAGGAGAAAGATTTAAAAGGGATCCAAGCGGCAACTTTTTCACACAGAAGCTAGTTCGTGTGTGGAATGAACTGCCAGAGGAAGTGGTAGAAGTAGGGACAGTTATAACATTTAACAGACATTTGGACAGGTAAATGAATAAGAAAGGTTTAGAGGGACACGGGCTAAATGCAGGCAAGTGGGACTAGTTTAGTTTGAGAACATGGTTGGCATTGGTGAGTTGGATCGAACAGTCTGTTTCTGTGCTGTATGACTCTATGATCAATGAGTATCAGGGAACAAATTTTCCACTAGTTGGAGTCACACATGGCATGTAGGTTGTGGCTGTTGGAGGTCAGTCACCTCAGCTCGAGGACATCTCTGCAGGAGTTCCTCAGGTAGTGCCACAAGCCCAACCATTTTCAGCTGCTGCATCAATTACCTGCCCTCCATCATAAGGTCAAAAGTGGGGGTATTCGCTGATGATTGCACAATGTTCAGCACCATTCACAATGCCTCAGATACTGAATCAGTCCATGTTCAGATGGAACAAGACCTCGATAATGTCCAAGCTTGGACTGATATGTGGCAAATAATATTTGCGGCAAACAAATGCCAGGCTATAACCATCACCAATAAGATACAATCTAATCACCACCCCTTGATTTTAAATGGTGTTACCATCACTGAATCTCCCACTATCAACATCCTCGCGGTTACCATTGACATGAAACTTAGCTGGACTCGTCACATGAACACATGGCTACAACAGCAGGTCAGAGGCCTGGAATACTGTGGCAAGTAACTCAGCTCCTGACTCTCCAAAGCCTGTCCAACATCTATAAGGCACGAGTCAGGAGTGTGATGGAATACTCCCTACTCACATGGATAAGTGCTGCTCCAACAAAACATTGTCACAAAACATGACTCGATCCAGGGCAAAGCAGCCCGCTTGATTGGCATGATATCCACAAGCATCCACTCTGTCCTCCACCAGCACTCAATAGCAGCAGTGTGTACCATTAAAAAAAATACACTGCAGAATTTCACCAAAAGTCCTTAGCCAACACCTTCCAAACTGAAGACCACTTCCATCTAGAAGGATAAGGACAGCAGATACACAAGAACACGACCACGTTTGAGTTCCCCTCCGACCTACTCAGTATCCTGACTTGTAAATATATTGCTATTCCTTTAGCATTACTGGGTCAAAAACCTGGCATTCCATTCCCAAGGACATTGTGGGTCCACCTACATCACATGACTCTTAGCAGTTGAAGAGGGCAGCTCCCTATCACCTTCTCAAGAACAACTACAGATGGCCCATAAATGCCGCCCAGCTAGTGACACCCATGTCCCATGAGTGAATAATACAACTTTTGGTTCCAAAAGCTAATTCCTCTAAATGGAGCCATTGGTAGGCACAAAAAGAAGCCCTTTGGCCCATTGGACAGAGACTGGCTCTCCATGGAACAACAGTCAGTCCCATTACCTTGTTCTCTCCCTGAAGTCCAACAAGTTTATTTCCTGCAAGTGCTTATCTGATGACCTGTTGAAATTAGTGATCATTTCCATTTCCACTCTCACTTAGGAGACAGAGAATTCCAGGTCATTACTGCTCAATGCGTAAGAAACATTTCTTCCTTATCTCCCACGCATCTCTTGCCCAATTTCTCAAATAATTGTTGCATTCTCTAAGATGTTAACAATCCATCTATTTCAGGAAAGTGAAAACATTCCCTTTAACAGCCACCAGATGGAACAGGTGTGAGGTTTAAATTTAGAATACTGTGTCCAATTTTGGGCCCCACACCTCAGGAAGGACATACTAGCCCTGGAGCGTGTCCAGCGGAGATTCACACGGATGATCCCTGGAATGGTAGGTTTAACGTATAATGAACAGCTAAGGATCCTGGGATTGTACTCATTAGAGCGTTGGGGGAGATCTAATACAAACTTACAAGATAATGTATGGCTTAGAAGGGGTGGACGCTGGAAAGTTGTTTCTGTTAGGCGGGGAGACTAGGACCCATGGGCACAGCCTTAAAATTAGAGGGGGTAAATTTAGAACGGAAATGAGACGACATTTCTTCAGCCAGAGAGTGGTGGGCTTGTGGAATTCATTGGAGTGCAGGGGAGGCCGGGACATTAGACACCTTTAAGGCAGAGATTGACAAATTCTTGATCTCACAAGGAATTAAGGGCTGTGGGGAGAGTGCAGGGAAGTAGAGTTGAAATGCTCATCAGCCATGATTTAAATGGCGGAGTGGACTCGATGGACTGAATGGCCTTACTTCCACTCCTATGTCTTATGGTCTTAAATGGGGGATGGAAGTTGTAAATGGGTCAGGCAGGGAGTGAGTCCATGTGTTCCATATCCAAAGAGCAGAAAGGAAGGTAGTTATGATAAAAATAATTCATTTATTTTATGTATTATTTTTTCTCCCTCATGCATTTTCCTCGCATTCACATTTAGAAGTTTGATTTTTAAATCATAGATCTTCTGTTGCTTAAGATATTATACCTAATGCAGCAGTGTAGAGAGAAAAAAAGAACAGCAATAACTCCCTAAAGCCTGTCCACCATTTATAAGGCACCTTCCTGGACGCGTGCAGCTCCAATGACAGTCAAGAAACTTGACACCATATACGGCAAAGCAGCCTGCTTGATGGGCAACATATCCTCAGAAATCCATTCCCTCCCTCACCGACGCTCAGTAGCAGCAGAATGTACTAACTACAAGATGCACAGCAGAAATTCACCAAAGCTCCTTTGACAACACTTTCAAAACCCATAACCGCTGCCATCTAGAAGGACAAGAGCAGCAGACACACGGAACACTACCACCTGCAAGTTCTCTTCCAAGACACTTGTCATGCCTACTTGGAAATATATCACCATTCCTTCAGCGTCACTCCCTCCTATGACAGCTCTGTGGGTCGACCTATAGCACATGGACCTTTTAAGAACGCAGCTCACCCCCATCAACTTCTCAAGAGCAAATAGCGATGGGCAGTAAATTTTGGCCCAATCAGTGACAGCCACATCCCTTTGAATGATTAATTTTTAAAAAATCAGCTGCTGTCCAACAACGTAACCGACTTTGGCAACTTAGCCTCTCCATGAGGGCAAAAGCTTACCTGAAAAATTGTGAAACTGTCCACCAATGAATTACGGACAGGAAGTGCCTAAACAGTGACCTTACGGGGATAAAGCACCTGAAATACAATCATATTTTATCAATTAAACAAAATAACATTTCTCCAGATTTCTCAATCTACATGAATAATGCTATGAATAATCAATTAGTGTTTGCCTGCCTCTTTGTAGGTTACGTGGAACAGTCCCTCTTCCGCACCTACACAGGCCCCAAACACCACCTCTTCCTCCGGTACATTGATGACTGTATCGGCGCCGCATCTTGCTCCCCAGAGGAGCTCGAACAGTTCATCCACTTCACCAATACCTTCCACCCCAACCTCAAGTTCACCTGGGCCATCTTCAACACATCCCTCACCTTCCTGGACCTCACAGTCTCCATCTCAGTTAACCAGCTAGAAACTGATGTCCATTTCAAGCCCACTGACTCCCACAGCTACCTAGAATACACCTCCTCCCACTCACCCTCCTGCAAAAATTCCATCCCCTATTCCCAATTCCTCTACCTCCGCCGCATCTGCTCCCAGGATGAGGCATTCCACTCCCGCACATCCCAGATGTCCACGTTCCTCAAGGACTGCAACTTTCCCCCAGAAGTGGTTGAGAACGCCCTTGATCGCATCTCCCGCAACACATCCCTCACACCCCACCCCCGCCACAACCACCCACAGAGGATCCCCCTCGTTCTCACATACCACCCCACCAACCTCTGGATACAACGCATCATCCTCCGACACTTCCGCCATCTACAATCCGACCCCACCACCCAAGCTATTTTTCCATCCCCACCCTTGTCTGCCTTCTGGAGAGACCACTCTCTCTGTGACTCCTTTGTCCGCTCCACACTCCCCTCCAACCCCACCACACCCGGCACCTTCCCTTGCAACCGCAGGAAGTGCTACACTTGCCCCCATACCTCCTCCCTCACCCCTATCCCAGGCCCCAAGATGACCTTCCATATTAAGCAGATGTTCACCTGTGCATCTGCCAATGTGGTATATTGTATCCATTGTACCCCGAAGTGGCTTTCTCTACATTGGGGAAACCAAGCGGAGGCTTGGGGATCGCTTTGCAGAACACCTCCGCTCGGTTTGCAACAAACAACTGCAACTCCCAGTCGCGAACCATTTTAACTCCCCCTCCCATTCCTCAGACGACATGTCTATCATGGGCCCCTTGCAGTGCCACAACGATGCCACCCGAAGGTTGCAAGAACAGCAACTCATATTCCGCTTGGGAACCCTGCAGTCCAATGCTATCAATGTGGACTTCACCTGTTTCAAAATCTCCCCTCCCCCCACTGCATCACAAAACCAGCCCAGCTCGTCCCCTCTCCCCACTGCATCCCAAAATCAACCCAGCCTGGCTCCGCTTCCCTAACCTGTTCTTCCTCTCACCCATCCCTTCCTCTCACCTCAAGCCGCACCTCCACTTCCCACCTACCACCTCATCTCGCCTCCTTGACCTGTCCGTCTTCCCTGGACTGACCTATCCCCTCCCTACCTCCTCACCTATACTCTCCTCTCTACCTATCTTCTTTTCTCTCCATCTTCGGTCCGCCTCCCCCTCTCTCCCTACTTATTCCAGTTCCCTCTCCCCATCCCCCTCTCTGATGAAGGATCTAGGCCCAAAACGTCAGCTTTTGTCCTGAGATGCTGCTTGGCCTGTTGTGTTCATCCAGCCTCACACTTTGTTATCTTGGATTCTCCAGCATCTGCAGTTCCCATTATCACTGAATCAATTAGTGTTTGTTGTGTTTGTCTCATCTGGATATCAATTGTCATATTGGGAACACGCAGCATGGGTTCGTGAAGGGTAGGTTATGTTTAACTAATTTGGTGGAATTCTTTGAGGACATTACTTGCATGGTGGACAATGGGGAACCTGTGAATGTGGTGTATCTGGATTTCCAGAAGGCATTTGATGAGGTGCCACACCAAAAGGCTGCTACTTAAGATAAAGTTACACGGAATTACAGGTAATGTATTGGCATGGATTGAGGATTCGTTGACCAGTAGAAAGCAAAGAGTAGGGGTAAATGGGTGTTTTTCTGGTTGGTGGTCCGTGGCTAGTGGTGTGCCTCGGGGATCAGTGTTGGGACCGCAATTGTTTACAATTTACATAGATGATTTGGAGTTGGGGACTAAGTGTGGTACATCAAAATTTGCAGATGACACTAAGGTGAGTGGTAGAGCAAAGTGTGCAGAAGACACAGACTATCTATATCCCTCTGCAGACATTCAAAGTGAGTGGACAAAGGTCTGGCAGATGGAGTACAATGTTGATAAGTGTGAGGTCATCCATTTTGGTAGGAATAACGGCAAAAATGGACAATGTTTTGAATGATAAAAAATTGCAGCACGCTGCTGTACAGAGGGACATGGGTGTTCTTGTGCATGAATCGCCAGAAGTTAGATTGCAGGTACAGCAGGTAATTAAACAGGCAAATGGAATTTTGTCTGCCATTGCTAGAAGGATGGAGTTTAAAAACAGGGAGACTATGCTGCTGCTGTATATGGTCCTGGCAAGGCCACACCTGGAATACTGTGTGCAGTTTTGGTCTCCTTATTTAAGAAGGGATATACTAACACTGAAGAGGGTGCAGAGGAGGTTCACTTGGTTGGTTCCAGAGCTGAGAGGGTTGGATTATGAGGAGAGACTGAATAGACAGGGATTATACTCATTGGAATTCAGAAGAATGAAGGGAGATCTTATAGAAACATATAAGGTTATGAAGGGACTAGATAAGGTGGAGACAGGGAGGTTGTTTTCGCTAGCAGGTGGAACTAGGACTAGAGGGCACCGCTTCAAAATAAAGGGAAACAGATGTAGGACTGAGGTCAGGAGGAACTTCTTCACCCAAAGGGTTGTGAATCTGTGGAATTCCCTGCCCAGTGAAGCGGTTGAAGCTACTTCACTGAATGCTTTTAAGGCAAGGCTAGATAAATTTTTGAACAGTAAAGGAATTAAGGGTTATGGTGAGTGGGTGGGTAAGTGGAGCTGAGTCTCAAAAAGATTAGCCATGAACTTATTAGATGGCGGGGCAGGCTCGAGAGGCTGGATGGCCTACTCCTGCTCCTAGTTCTTATGTTCTTATGTCTCACAGTCAATATGTTAGTATATCTTAACGAAACATGTTCATGATATTATCATTGTAGCGTAGCATGTAACCTGACAGTATACTCATGCTCAGTCTTACTTTGAATCTCTTGAAGCATGACACTGTAAATGAAGCATGCTGCTTTGTGATAATGGAACAGCTGAGCACTAGCCCAGATACTTCTGTGCCTGTGAATGTAATAATTCACTTAATAGATGGCCACAATAAACATCTATTAGATATTTCAATATCCACCTCTAGTTTCTTATGTTACAAGGGATAACGTTAGCACTGCAACAAAGATACCATGCTGGGCAGTTTATTATCCAAGGATTGAGAAGGGCATCTTTGACAGTCAGAACAGACCTCAAGAAACATTCAGAGAAATCTTCTGAAATACTCTAGTGTGATTTAGAAGGCAACAGGTAAACTGAGGGCATGGATACGCTGAATGGCTAAGGTCTTTTCCGTAGGTTAGGGCAGTCTAGAGGGCATAGGTTTAATAAGAGAGGGGAAAGATTTAATACGGACCTGAGGGGCAGCATTTTCACACACCTGGTGGTTTATATAGAGAATCAGCTGCCAGAGGAAGTGGTAGAGGCTGGTACAATTACAACATTATAAAGGTATCTGGATGGATAAATGAATAGGAAGAGTTTAGAAGGATATGGGCTAAATGCTGGCAAACGGGACTAGATTAATGTAGAATACCTGGTCAGCAAGGATGAGTTGGTCCAAGGGGTCTGTGTCTGTGCTGTATAACTCTACGACTATCTATGGAATGGCTGCCTGGCTCAGTCACTTTCTGGGACAGTTCTATGGTGAATGTTAGAGTAACATGTCCTCATATTAGAGAGGACAGGTGTGGACTTTGTGGACTCAGATCCTATCTGATAGCCACATAGAATTATACACATCATACAAACTTAAAAAGGAACGACAACAGGCCATTCATCGCTGTGATCTACGCCTGTTTTTATGGTCTACACAAGCCCCCTCCTACCCTATTTATCTGGCTTATCAACATCATTTTCTACTGCTTCCTCTCTTACATTTAGTTTGCCCTAAATTCCAAGTAAGATACTCATCTCAAGTGTCTCCTATTATCACTGTTTTGCATTCTAACTACTCTGTACGAAGAGATAATAAGGTGTAGAGTTGGATGAACACAGCAGGCCAAGCAGCATCAGTGGAGCAGGAAGGCTGACGTTTCAGGTCTGGACCCTTCTTCAGAAAATGAATTTACAACATTTTAAAGGTATTGGGATAGATAAATGAACAGGAAGAGTTTAGAAGGATATGGGCTAAATGCTGGCAAATGGGACTAGATTAATGAAGAATATCTGGTCAGCATGACGAGTCTCCTCTACCTCCACGCTTTAAGTAGTTACATTATTTTAAAGATTTGTACCACTCCTTAGCCTTCACTTTTCTACTCATCAACTGGGGTGGTTGGTACAGTTCCAGGATGTTCCTCAGTGACTGCAAAGGCCAAATTGCTCAATGAATTTTCTGAAGAAGGGTCCAGACCTGAAACATCAGCTTTCCTGCTCCTCTGATGCTGCTTGGCCTGCTGTGTTCATCCAGCTCCACACCTTGTTATCTCAGATTTTCCAGCATCGGCAGTTCCCACCTACTCTGGATGAAGATGTTTCTCCAGAATTTCCTGTAAGATTTATTCTTCACTATCCTGTATTTATGGCCCGAGTTTTAGACTTCTCTACAAGTAGAAATATCTCCTCTGCCTCCAAGCTTTAAGCGACTATATTATTTTAAAGATTTGTACCACTCCTTAGCCTTCACTTTTCTACTCATCAACTGGGGTGGTTGGTACAGTTCCAGACTGTTCCTCAGTGACTGTAAAGGCCAAATTGCTGAAGGAAATTCTGCTCCAAATGGGTCAGGATACTGCAGATAACTGAATATTGAATGAGTTGTTGACTTGAGATTTCCACTTCTGCTTTCTCTCTACCACCAAAAGGTATTTGTTTTCTAAGGCGGCTCTAAGTAGTGATTGTGAGTGAGCTTCCCCCAAGATTTGGAGACGACAGGAAAGACCTGGAGTAAATCCTTTAGAGTGGCCTTGTAGCTTTCTCTTTGATCACCATGAAAGTGCAATCCAGACTCAATCTCTCCAGAGAAAATAACCAAGCATTGGGCTGCTTTGATTCACACAGAGATCGTAGGTTAAAAGTTGTACTTAGCTTTTTTGTGGTTTAATGCCTTGGGCTGAAATAACAAATTGAGTACGAATGGTATTAACATAGAAACATAGAAATTAGGAGCAAGAATAGGCCATTTGGCCCTTTGAACCTGCTCCACCATTCAATATGATCACAGCTGATCGTCCAAATCAAACCTGATCCTACTTTCTCCCCAAACCCTTTGATCTCTTTAGCCCGGGGAACTATATCTATCTCCTTCATGAAAACATTCAAGTTTTTGGCCTCAACCGTTTTCTGTGGCAAGTATTCCATCAGCTCACCACTCTCTGGGGAAAGAAATTTCTTCTCATCTCAGTCCTAACTGGTTCACCCTATATCCTTAAACTCCTGTGACCCCTGGTTCTGGACTCCCTGGTCCACAGGAGCATCCTTCTGTCTTTACCCTGTCTAGTCCTGAAAGAATGTTATAGGTTTCTATGAGATCTCCCCTCATTCTTCTAAACTGTAGTGACTCCGGTCTCTCTTCACATTAGCAGGCTTACCATCTCAGGAATCCGTCTGTTGAATCATTACTGCACTCCCTCCATCCTTCCTCAATAAGGAGAACAAAACTGCACACAATGTTCCAAGTGTGATCCCACCAAGGCCCAGTATAATTGCGACAAGACAATGCAAAACCTCTCGTTGTGAAGGCAGACACCCCATTTGCCTTCTTCACCATCTGATGCAGTGCCTGCTTAGCTTCAGCAACTGGTGTACAAACACTGCCAGGTCTTCTTGCACCTCCTCCTCTCTCTCCCAATGCATTGCTATTGAGATCATCTGCCTTTCTGTTATTGCTACCAAATTCCACATTAGATTTCATCTGTCATGCACTTACTCACTCCCACAGCTGTCCAAATGACACTGAATCATCTCTGCACCCTCTTCAAAGCTCACCATCCAAGCCAGCTTTCTGCCATCAATTTTTTTTATTCATTCACGCGATGAGGGTGTCGCTGACCAGGTAGCATATATTGCCCATCCTCTAATTGCCCAGAGGGCAGTTAAGAGTCAACCACATTGCTGTGGGTCTGGAATCACATGTAGACCAGGTAAGGATGACAGTTTCCTTCCCTAAAGGACATTAGTGAACCTGATGGGTTTTTCTGACAACCGACAATGGGTTCATGGTCATCAGTGGACTGTTAATCCCAGATTCAAATTCCACCATCTGCCAGGGCAGGATTCGAACCCAGAACATTACCTGGGTATCTGGATTAACAGTCCAGCGATAATACCACTGAGCCATCACCTGCCTCGTCACTACAGCCTGACTGGTATGCTTAACGAGGCCTCAGATATTTGTGCCTTCTGCTTGAATTTTAAGGTTGTATTTGTCCAGTTTTCTACGGAAATGAGTGGGCAAAACGCCTGCTCCATTTTAACTGACTCCCCATTGGCTTTCACACAGTAGGTGTTAAAATTTGGTGCCTGCAGAGTTAATGGCATTGGATCAGAGGCTTCTGTTGCAATTTTTAACAGTCACCTGTTAAAGACAAGGAAATTAATTTCAAATATATTTAGGGAGTGCTGGAACGTGTTTGGCAGCATCTGTGGACAGAGAAATAAAGTTAACGGTTCAAATTCAGTATGAGAAGATCTGAAGAAGAACTCAGGTTTCCTTAATCCACAGCATTTTGCTTTTATCATTGAAATCTGTTTGTTTCTTCCTAACATAATCTACGCTGTTAATTCAAAGTAGATTTTTCCTTGAAATAAATTTAAATTGTTGGCAATACAAGTCAAGTAGTTTAACTAAATCAGCATCAGAATCATTTTTACAAACTTTGAATCAAAAGACAATCTGAATGAAGTAACTTCAAGTTAATATACAGATAACAGAAACAAAAAGGAACAATAGGTCTGGATCTAATGATCTCCTGCTTGTGGGTTTGGGGTGAGGGCCCCGGGGGGTGACCCCATTAAATCTAACAGGCGGTCTAACAGCTGACTATCTAATTGCCCCCACTGTGATTGTTCAAGTGGCAGGAGAGGTATAGGGAGGCTTCCTGCCCATTGGCCAATTAATACCCACTTCTGGCCACTATTGGATTAAAACAACAGCAGCATCATGTTTCCCTCCGGGGTCTGGTGGTGGGTGAGAGGGCTCTGTCCTCCACTGGCACATTGGCCCATTGGAGGGCCCTCTGCGAGGCGATCATCCAGATTTCCCTCCCTGATGGCCCCTCAAACTCTGGCCTGCACCCATTTCACTGACTGTGCCCCCAACCTTCACAGTCCCTACTTGTTTATAGAGTGCCGACACGTAGCAGCTCACTACCTCATTGCCTCAGTGCAGTATCAGCCATAGCCATGACTCCCACTGGCACTATTGGTACCAAGTAAGCTGCCGGCTCCCGATTTTCTAGCATCTTTTTAAAGTACGACTAAACCCAGAAAGAAAAGCTAGAAAAACTTGAGAATGACACATACAAATCAATCTTGTCGTGTAGATGGTGCTCAAGGTGTTTGGTTCCACTCAAGCCCTGTACAATTGCAGCTAAACTTCCTAATGGTGCTCCAATTGTTCTAACACCATCTGTTTCACAAATTGGTTGCTGTAGTTAGGTGTGAATCTACAGACTGTTCAAAAAAATTTGAAATGAACAACCATAAAAACACAGATTTTAAAATTGCTTTTAGCTTTTGGGGGCTGATGAAGCAGAGAGTGTCAGGTTTGTCTAATTGTGTAGTGTGCCTGGACACCTCTAGTGACAAGTAACAAACGGAATACTCACTCTGAGCCAACAGATGTCCGCTCCATGGATTTATAATACATAGCAGTGCAATTTAAGATATGGTACATCACATTCCATCATGCTCTGAGATGTATAGGCTCTTTTAAAATTAAAACTTACTTAGGATCTGGAAATTCTATGTCTGGTCACTTGTGATAAAATGTTTATCCTAAAATTAGTCAACTCTCTATTTATTTCCCTCCAAGAGGAAATGTCTTCTTATCAGTCATTGCTTCAGCACAATAGGAACATAAATTTTTGAAAAAGGTAAGGAAAATTTAGAAGGAAAATTGCTCATGCTACACAAAATGGCACAGGGAAAGATTTCACAAAGACAAGGAGATACTGAATTAACCTTCCCACTCTTGACACACCATAATTGAGTTAAGTATCTTGGAGGGAATGGGAGATAAGGTTTAGAGTTGTTGCCATTGACTGGGCCAGACAGGAAATTGGGGATGGGTTGGGGGGAATTTAAAGTGGTTGATTATATTATTAATCAGGAAAACAAGAAGCACAGTGCTCATATTCATGCACTGATCAAATAGGGGAAGTCTGTCAATCGAGGTTTATCATACCAGGAACTTGGTCCAGCATTAATATCGCTCCATCTCGGAGTACAAGAATGAGGACGTTTTGCTGCAATTGTACAGGGCTTGGGTGGAACCTCATGTCTTAAGCACTATGAGAAAACAAGTTGGAGTATAAAACCATAAGACATAGGAGTGGAAGTAAGGCTATTCGGCTCATCGAGTCTCTCCACCATTTAAATCATGACTGATGGGCACTTCAACTCCACTTCCCTGCACTCTCCCCATAGCCCTTGATTCCTTGTGAGATCAAGAACTTGTCGATCTCTGCCTTGAAGGCATCTAACGTCCTGATCAGTATGTGTCATTCTCAGGTTTAACTGGCATTTCCTTCTGGGTTTAGTCAACAACTGTATGATAATGGATTTCCACCGGGTTTCAATTATTTTTATGAGCTTTTCCATTTATATTCCTTTCCCTGAATGCATGTTTTCTGAAAGGAATATATAAAACCCATATCTGCATAAAGAAACACAAAGAAGCGTATCCAATGCAGTGCTCAATATCACAAAGTATCAGCGGTTGGAATGATGGAAATGAAAACAAGAAGAATTGTGGGCATTTCAGCTTTCAAAGGAGGGGTCAAGGGAAAATTTGAATAGAAGTATTAGGAGAAAATGAATAATTTAGGAAAGGCAAATCCAAAAATTTGCAGACCAATTCAGGACGAATGCATACATGCTCACATACTGGTTAATTCAATATCATTATAATTACACACTCTTCCACGAGACTTTTCCCTACCTGGTGAATGCTTTGTAATGATAAAACTGTATAAAATAAATCTTATTTTGTTATTATTCTCCATCTGATGGAGAATACTTTGTTCCAATCCACATCCAAAAATCTGCTCTGATAGCTCTGCCCAAATTATGACGGCTGTGACAAATTGCAGCACTGTGCTGTGGAATTTGACAACATTGTAAAACAATTAACAATATTCTAAACAAAATAACCCACAATGTTAATTTAAAAAGCCAATCACCTTTTTTCATAATGATAATAGATCTTTTAAAAGACTTCAGGGTCTGGATTCACATATTTACAAAATCTAGGCACTTCTTCCTCTTGCTTTGCCAAGTTTAGGTAAAATTGTTGCACTAGTTTTTGAAATATATTATTTAGTGATTAACATATAGACATTCATTAGCTCTGCCCAACTCCAGTCACACTGAGAGAAATGAGCCATTATTACAGTGTGTGGATGTTGAACTCGTGGTGTGGAGAGATAACTAAATTTGAACCTCGACATAACTGGATCTTGATAAGAGAGGTCTTTGTTTTTTTTGAAAGAGTCAAAGTCCAATTTTTTTCTAACTTCATATGCAACTGTACACATTCGAAGTGCATTTGTGACAATGTGTACATATAAAGATTATTATGGATAAAGTATATTTTTGAAAATTAAAAAAAAACTGGACCTTGACGCACCTGGATTAGGACACGCCTGGATCAGGACAGACTTGGATCAGGACAACCTGGGCAGCACAAATCTGAGGACGTTGCCTTTAAGCACCGCCCCTTTAAGGGTTGTTGACGTTGCGCAGTTTGCGTTTGGCCGACAGTTTGGGGACGGGAGCGGCGGCGGCGGTTGGAGCGGGGCCTGGGCCTGGTCAGTGAGACAGCGGGCTTGCCCGGCTTCGGGCTCGGGAGCAGGGGCCTGCCTCAAATCGAGCGGCGGGGGCCCGAGGCAGGAGCCTGGGTGTCAGTCAGAGCCGGTTATTGCGGGTTTAACAGGCCGCCATTTGCCAAGAGGGGCGGGAGGTGAGGGGCAACGGGTGGGGGAGGAGTATGAGGGTCAGCGAGGGGGTGTGGCGGGGATTGGACAGTGAGATGGTGGGGGTGGCAGAGAGGCGGTGGGGGTGGTCAGTGGGGGGGTGGCAGAGATGTGGTCGGGGTGGTCAGTGGGGGGGGGTGGCGGAGAGGTGGTGGGGGTGGTCAGTGGGGGGGGGTGGCGGAGAGGTGGTGGGGGTGGTCAGTGGGGGGGGGTGGCGGAGAGGTGGTGGGGGTGGTCAGTGGGGGGGTGGCAGAGATGTGGTCAGTGGGGGGGTGGCAGAGAGGTGGTCAGTGGGGGGGTGGCAGAGAGGTGGTGGAGGTGGTCAGTGGGGGGGTGGCAGAGAGGTGGTCAGTGGGGGGGTGGCAGAGAGGTGGTGGAGGTGGTCAGCGGGGGGGGTGGCAGAGAGGTGGTGGGGGTGGTCAGTGAGGGGGTGGCAGAGAGGTGGTTGGGGTGGTCAGTGGGGGGGTGGCAGAGAGGTGGTCAGTGGGGGGGTGGCAGAGAGGTGGTGGGGGTGGTCAGTGGGGGGGTGGCAGAGAGGTGGTCAGCGGGGGGGTGGCAGAGAGGCGGTGGGGGTGGTCAGCGGGGGAGGCGGCAGAGAGGCGGTGGGGGTGGTCAGCGGGGGAGGCGGCAGAGAGGCGGTGGGGGTGGTCAGCGGGGGAGGCGGCAGAGAGGCGGTGGGGGTGGTCAGCGGGGGAGGCGGCAGAGAGGTGGTGGAGGTGGTCAGTGGGGTGGTGGCAGAGATGTGGTCAGGGTGGTCAGTGGGGGGGTGGCAGAGAGGTGGTCAGGGTGGTCAGCGGGTGGGTTGGCAGAGAGGTGGTGGGGGTGGTCAGCGGGGGGGTGGCAGAGGTGGTGGGGGTGGTCAGAGAGGGCTGGGTGGCAGGTGGGTGGTGGGGTGGTCAGCGTGGGGGTGGCAGAGAGGTGGTCGTTGTGGTCAGCATGTTGGCGGGGTGTTGGCAGAGAGATGGTGGGTGTGGTCAGCGTGGTGGGGTGGTGTTGGCAGAGAGGTAGTGGCGTGGTGGGGGTGGTCAGCGTGGGGAGGTGTTGGCAGAGGTGGTGGGTGTGGTGAAGAGGTGGTGGGGGGGTGGTCAGAGAGGTAGGGGGGGTTGTCAGCGTTGGGGGGCATTGGCAGAGAGGTGGTGGGGGTGGTCAGCGTTGTGGGGTGTTGGCAGAGAGGTGGTGGGGGGTGGTCAGCGTTGGGGGGTGTTGGCAGAGAGGTGGTGGGGGGTGGTCAGCGTTGGGGGGTGTTGGCAGAGAGGTGGTGGGGGGTGGTCAGCGTTGGGGGGTGTTGGCAGAGAGGTGGTGGGGGGTGGTCAGCGTTGGGGGGTGTTGGCAGAGAGGTGGTGGGGGGTGGTCAGTGTTGGGGGTGTTGGCAGAGAGGCGGTGGGGGTGGTCAGCGGGCGAGGCGGCAGAGAGGCGGTGGGGGTGGTCAGCGGGCGAGGCGGCAGAGAGGCGGTGGGGGTGGTCAGCGGGCGAGGCGGCAGAGAGGCGGTGGGGGTGGTCAGCGGGCGAGGCGGCAGAGAGGCGGTGGGGGTGGTCAGCGGGCGAGGCGGCAGAGAGGCGGTGGGGGTGGTCAGCGGGCGAGGCGGCAGAGAGGCGGTGGGGGTGGTCAGCGGGCGAGGCGGCAGAGAGGCGGTGGGGGTGGTCAGCGGGCGAGGCGGCAGAGAGGCGGTGGGGGTGGTCAGCGGGCGAGGCGGCAGAGAGGCGGTGGGGGTGGTCAGCGGGCGAGGCGGCAGAGAGGCGGTGGGGGTGGTCAGCGGGGGAGGCGGCAGAGAGGCGGTGGGGGTGGTCAGCGGGGGGGGGGTTGGCAGAGAGGCGGGGGGTGGCAGGGAAGTGGTTGGGGTGGTCAGCGGGGGGGGGGTGGGGGTGTCACTGTGGATGGGGAGAGCTGGTGGCGGTCTCACTGGGGATGGGGGTGGTCAGCAAAGAGCGGGGAAGATGTGGTGAGGTTGTCACTGGGGATGGGGGTGGTCAGCAACGTGGGGGTGAGAGGTGGTGGTGGGGTTACTGTGGGAAGAGTTGGGGGAAGGTGGTTGAAAGATGGGGAAGGTGAGCAATGGGGGGGTGTGGAGAGAGGTGGCAGCAGGGGTGGTGGGGTGTGGGGGGTGAGTGGGGGTTGGAGAGAGACAGGGCAACTGTGGGGCAGAGGTGTGAGAGGGAATTGGGGAGAAGTGAGGCAGTGGGGTGAGGGGAGACACGGGATAGGGAAATGATGGGGGGGAGAGGTGGAGGGGTGGAAGTGATGGGGGATACGTGAGAGAGAGGGGATGGGGGAGGTGGGGTTGGTGTTGGGGGATTGATTCTGAGTCCTAACCATTGGCTAATCAAGTCAATCTGATGTTCTCTTTGTAACAAAGAGTACAGATTGTACTCAAGCAAAATCCACAATCACATTTTTATTATTGAATGTAATTCAGTGACAGGGTTACTCTTGCTGAACAGTCCTGAGTTTGCTAATAGCTTACTGAACAGCCCATTTAAAATAGGTAGAGACAACAAGCACTGCAGATGCTGGAATCCAAGGTGGACAGACAGGAGGCTAGAAGAGCACAGCAAGCCAGGGATTTGCCTCACAACTCCAGGGACCCAGGTTCAATTCCACCCTCAGGCGAGACTGTGGTGTTTGTATGTTCTCCCCATGTCTGCGTGGGTTTCCTCCGGGTACTCCGGTTTCTCTCTTAGTTCAAAGAAGTGCATGTTAGGTGGACTGGCCATAAAAAAACGCTCATAGTATTCAGGGATGCTCCAGGGGTCAGTGTGAACTTATTGGGCTGAAGTCAGAGATAATGGAAACTGCAGATGCTGGAGAATCCAAGATAACAAAGTGTGAAGCTGGATGAACACAGCAGGCCAAGCAGCATCTTCTTAGGAGCACAAAAGCTGACATTTCGGGCCTAGACCCTTCATCAGAGAGGGTGATGAAACGTCAGCTTTTGTGCTCCGAAGATGCTGTTTGTCCTGTTGTGTTCATCCAGCTTCACATTTTGATGGGCTGAAGTGCCTGTTTCCACACTGTAGGGATTCTATGATTATAAATTGAAATTCGGCCATTAGGAAACAATTAAGTAAAATAGCACTTCCTTTTCAATGAGAATTAACAATGCGTTGAAGTGTTTATTACTTTATTGTTTGCACAAAAGGCTTGCATTTATCTTGCGCTCAAAGACTGATTAGTTTTGTCACGAACCAAAATACAGTGAAAAGCTTTGTTTGAGTGGCACAGGCAGACCACAGCAAACAAAAGATGTACAGATCGAAAAGACTTAGAGGCATGCAGCTATGTTATTTGAGGCTAGAGTCCATTCAACAGCCTGATAATGGTTGTGAAAAAGCTGCTGCTAAACCTGCTCGTGCATGTATTCAGGCTTCTGTATCTTCTGCCTGATAGAAGTGGTTGTAGGAGATCATTACCAGGGTGCAATGGGTCTTTGATGATGGCTGCCTTTCTATGGTAGCGAACCTGTAAGTAGAGTCCGTGGATGGAAGCTTGGCTTCTGTGATGGTCAGGGTTGTGCACACTGTCGTCTATGGTTTTTTTCAGATCCTGGACAGAGCAGTTGCAATACAAGGCCGTTATACACTCAGACAGTATGCTTTCAGGTTCTTGTGAAGATTTGTAGCTTGGGTTGTGAATGAGGTTGTTGGCTTGCTCATCGAGCTGGCTGGTTATCGTACAGACATTTCTTTACCATGCCAGGTACCATCATTGGTACAGTCTCTGATGAAGCAATGTTGTTCTGTTCTGCTTGGTATTTATATGATCCGGTCTATTAAGTTGGGTTGTGCCATTTCTGGTTCTGTTCTGCATGGGTTTCATAGAACAGAATCATAGAATCCCTACGGTGTGGAAACAGGCCCTTCGGCCCAACAATTCCACGCTGATCCTTAGAACACCCAGACCCATCCCCCTATAAGCCTTCTAATCTACACATCCCTGAGCCACTACGGGTGACTTCGCATGGCCAATCCACCTAGCCTGCTCATCTTTGGATTGGGAGGAAACCAGAGCGCCTGGAGGAAACCCACACGGACACGGGGAGAATGTGCAAACTCCACACAGACAGTTGCCTGAGGGTGGAATTGAACCCGGGTCCCTGGCGCTGTGAGGCAACAGTGCTGTCTGCTGAGCCACCGTGCCGCTCATTCTGTTTGTATATGGGGTCTAATTTTATACGTATGTTGATTGCACTGTAGGTTGAAAACCAGGCCTCTGGGAATTCCCATGCACATCTGTGGTTGGCTTGAGCTAGAATGGTCATGTTGTCTCAGTTAAATTGATGGCCTTCATTGTCCAAGCGCACAGAGATAAGGGAAGTTTTGTCATGTTGTTTGCTGTTAGCTGGTGTTTACACGATGAACTTTCCCTCGTCTCCGTGCACTCGGAGAACCTCCTTTCTGTATTTTGACTTGTCGTTGCCAGATATCCGTCCTGCTATGGTGGTGTCGTCAGCGAACTTGTAGATAGCATTTGTTTGGAATTTGACAACACAGTTGAGGGTTTACAGGGAGTATAGTAGGGGGCTGAGAATGCATCCCTGGGGGCTCCTGTGTTGAGTGTTATTGTGGAGGAGGTGCTGTTACCTATCCTCACTGCAGCCTATAGGTCAGAAAGCTGAGTATTCTGTTGCAGAGCTTGGAGCCAAGACCAAGGTCTCTCAGTTTTGAGATTGTCTGGAGGGGATAATGGTGTTGAAGGCAGAGCTGTGGTCAACAAACAGGAGTCTGATGTAGGTGTCTTTGTTGTCCAGATGTTTTAGAGATGAGCGCAGGGCTAGGGGTAAAGCATCCTCTGTGGATCTGTTATGTTGGTCGGCAAACTGTAGGGGATCAAGGCAGTTTGGGAGACGAGTTGATGTGGGCCATGACCAGCTTCTTGAAGCACTTCATGATTATTGAAGTTGGAGTTATTGAGTGGTAGTCATTAAGGCATGCTGCATGTGTTTTCTTGGGTACGGGGATAATGGTGGTCTTCTTGAAGGATGAGGACTTCAGCTTGTAGAAAGGAGATGTTAAAGATGTCAGTGAATACTTCTGCCAGTTGGTCCGCACAGGAGCTGAGTGCTCGACAGGGGACACTGTCTGAGCCCATCGCTTTCCTTGGGTTGACTGCAGGAAGACGGATCCGACTTCTGAAGCGGTGGATAGAGGGAACTAATGTGTCTGGGGCTGTCAGAGCAGGTGTGGCCACGCTGGTGGTATTCTGCTCAAACCAAGCATAGAAAGCATTGAGTGCGTCAGGGAGGAATGTGTCATTGTCCACTATCTTACACTATTTCATTTTGTATCCCGTAATGTCATTTGGACCTTGCCATAGATGGCGGGAGTCTTGTCTATTGAGGCTGGGCCTCTAACTTGGTCTGGTACTGCCTCTTGGCCTTCCTGATGGCTTGGTTGAGGTCATAGCTGAACCTGCAAAAAAAAATCACCTTGCCTGTCTGGCTGCTTTTTGCTTCATTGTGCTGCCAGTGTTATATCTGATATCAGCCGTCCTTTACAATGTTTCGACTTCAGTCTTCTACTCATTCTGAAGCTAGATGGAAGCAGAGCAAGTCATGGCAATTTTGGAAGTACCATAATGAAATGAACGAATATAGGAGGTATGGTTAGTAAGTTGGCAGATGACACCAAAATTGGTCATGTACTGGACAGCGAGGAAGGTTACCCCAGAGTATTTCAGGGCCTCGATCTGTTGGGCCAGTGGGCTGAGGAATGGCAGGTGGAGTTTAATTTTAAATAAATGCGCATTTCAGTCGGGCAAATCAGGACAGGACTTATACGCTTAATGGTAGGGTCCTGGGAGCGTTGGCTATCAAAGAGACCTTTTGATGCAGGCTCATGGTTCCTTGAAAGAGGAGTTGCAGGTAGACAGTGTAGTGAAGTAGGCTTTTATTCACTTGCCTTTATTGGTCAGTGCATGGAGTATAGGAGTTGAGAGGTCATATTGCAATTGTACAGGACACTGGTTAGGCTTTTTTTGGAATACTGTGTGCAATTCTGGTCTCTCTGCAATGGGAAGGATATTGAGAAACTTGAAAAGGCTCAGAAAAGATTTACAAGGATGTTGCTGGGGTTGGCAGGTTTGAGCTGTAGGAAGGGGATGAATAGGCTGGGGTTATTTTTCCTGGAGCATTGGAAGACAAGGGATGACCTTCTAGAAGTTGATAAAATCATGAAGGGAATGGATAGCTTGAATAGTCAGGTTTATTCCCCAGGGTAGGGGAGTCCAAAACTAGAGGGCATAGGTTTAAGGTGGTAGAGGAAAGAAAAAGGGACATGAGGGGCAATTTTTTTTCACGCAGAACATGGTGCGTTTATGGAATGAGCTGCCAGAGGAAATGGTGGAGGCTGGTTCCATTACAACATCTACAGCATGAGTAAAAAGTGTTTAGAGCGATAAGGGCCAAATGCTAGCAAATGGATCTGGTCAACATGGACGAGTTGGACCAAAGGGTCTGTTTCCATGCTGTACGCCTCAATAACTGTCCCCAGTCTCTCAGAATGAGGCATCAGAGGCCTTCCACAATCGCAGGTGCGGCTGATGAAGGGTAATGGTGGCTCACTCTCAGCTGTAATTTCAGGGGACAATTTGTATAAATGTTTCAAGCATAAGAGAGTGTAAATGCAGTTGGTGTGTGCTCAAAATATAGTTCACCCAGTAAGTACAAGTCTGAGAGACCAGGAATCCCTGACCCCAACCGCTCTACGAAAGTTTAGAGAGCGAGTGTGTTTTAGAGTGGGCTGTTGTTTCTAGGTTGGAGCCCAGCAGCAGTCATTGCAAGGTCTTGTGGTCCTGACCCTTATTTTGGGAAGAGAGGGAAAAGTTTTTTTTTGGTGGGGGGGTGTTGGAAATTGTTTATTTGTTATTTTGGCAGTAAACATTTTGCTTGCTGCCGTTGTCCAATATTTTTCTTGCCTGTGTCCATTATTTATATAAAATTACAAAGAGCAATTAAAATGTTTCACTTACCACTGTTTTTATTTTCAGGCACTTGTTTTTGTTTCTCTTGTTGCCCCAAGTTCTCCCTCTTCTTTCTCTCGATGCTGCTCTTCTTGGTTATGATGCGAACAGTAAAGTGTATGTGGAGATTTCAACATTTGTGGAGTACTGGAGCACCACATCACAGTGCATTGCACTGTCATTGCACCAATGAAATATTAGATTTAAAAGTAGACAATTACCTGTGATCAGGGTCATAAAAGTTTTCAGTACAGTTGGTTCTACCATAATGCGTGTTCTGGCAACACAAACTGGCTGTAACGTGATTGAGGAATAGGATAGTGCTATTTCTAGAGCATGAACTTATGTTGGCTATAGCGTGATTCCATCAGTGTGTGGAGGAGGACATGTCGATATCACATGATCGTTTCACGGGCTTTATTGTGAAGTGCTTTCTGTAGGAGGTGCAGTACAACCTTCTCCCCCATAAAGACATCTTGACAATTATTCCCAAGGTAAATTGTTTACTTTTATTTCATTATTAGGTATGAATCAAACATTTGTTTTTTTTGTTGTCTACTCCAAACCCCACTTTTCCCATAAGCCTTGTTATTTCTATAGGCATGATTTTCTATGACACGATGTTGCACAGCAACTATCGTGTTATAGCAGAACTGACTGTCATTGAGGTTTTTGGAAAATATTTGTTAGGCCATAATCGCGCAAGTTATGTTAGTCACACTTGTATTATCTGACTTGAATGCTGATTTGTTGTAAACCAGTATCCTTGATTGAGATCTAGAAATGTCAGCTATGTGATACAGTTGTTAATATTAGTATTTAGGATTTCTAAGCACTTTACAAACTGAGGCGCTTAACTCTTCAAATCTATTTATGCATCTGTTAAGTTAAATGCATCAAATTTCTTTTTCAAGCTCACTTAGTTTGCTGAAAGTATTGAATGTTTCCCATATCAGAACACTGACAGTACATCAAAAAGTGCTTCACTGGTTGTGAAGAGCCTTTCTGTGTCTGGTGGCTGCTAAAAGTACCACATAAATGCCAGTAATTCTTTTGTATAATTTTTAACAATCGTGCAGTTGAGTGTCAGAATTCTGTTAAAAAAACATCTAGTTGTTAGGGAAGTTTCTTTTTATTTAATTGAAACTTGCAAATTTTTTAATTATAGATCTGAACATTTGAGTATTGCCAGAAAATTAGTGCACAGTGGTAAAACAAAGCAGTAGCTAATGCTATTGTATGTTGATATTCTTATGCAATCATAGCCCTTGATCATTTTATTGCAGCATCAAACAATAAATCTAGATCTTGCATTGTGCAAACTATGAAATTGGTTTGGCTCTTCTCTGTTTTGTTCATGTAGATTCAGCACAAATTGTATTTTTAATGGTAGGGCTTGTGTGTGTGTGT
The DNA here is from genome assembly GCF_030684315.1 of Stegostoma tigrinum. NCBI lineage: Eukaryota > Metazoa > Chordata > Chondrichthyes > Orectolobiformes > Stegostomatidae > Stegostoma > Stegostoma tigrinum. The sequence goes on along the minus strand of NC_081378.1, from coordinate 3,207,802 downwards.
GTGTGTGTGTGTGTGTGTGTGTGTGTGTGTGTCATGCTGAGGTTGCTGCCAGTAAGGCAGGTAGCCCAAAACTAAGTCTGCGGATTTACATTCGTGAAACTAATAAGTCAATTTCCATTGATTTTGTTTTAGACCCCTAAGTTTAAAACAATGCTGTTCACAAACCAAAATCTACTCCATTATGTTCAATTGGAGCCTCAGCAATGCTTGCATATGAGTTCAGGTTTGAACAGTTGGTTACATTTTTTTGTGCATGTGATGCTGAATTGTAAACTTTGTATGTCTCAGATATTCAGCAGCAGTTAAACCTTGAACTGCAGAGATAAATGTTGCTACTTTGCTCCATCTCCCTGTAACCAGTGTGTGTGTATTTTATGGGCTTAAAGGGCAGCAGTAACTTGTTATTGATTGTGGGCATCATCAATTGTGTTGTATTTATGAGTTGGAAGATTTTGCAAAACTTTCTTTTTGATTAAAACTGAGCAGCCTTGACAGTCCCAATCATCCCATACTATCTCAATCTTAAAGGATGTTAAGTGCACAGCCCCCACATCATAGCATCTGCTGTTAAGGGTATGATTACAGTACTGGTTTTGTGTAAGGGTCATGTATCACAGATCAGGTGTTGAGGTCTGAATTGACTGTGTAGTGTGACGTCTCTTTGAAAGGCTGCCTCACCGTCTTGAGTGAGTGACTGTCAACGCGGCCCTAAGTGATTCCAATCTTGCAAAGTTAGACTGAGGAGAGTTGCAAGAATGCTCGAGTACATTTGTGATATTTGTTCAGACTTATGAAACTTTGTGGGACTGGGGTGCAGGAGGAAGTGGTAAATTTGAAAAGTAATGCAAACAAGTTGGCAAAAGCTATTGAAGAATTAAGGAGCAGAAAGATGTCTTAAAAGAAACTTGTCCTCCAACTTCAATTTAGATATTCGCTTTGCAAACTTAACATTCCAAGTAGTAACCATCCAGCTTTGGTGAACTCGACCATTCAACTCTCTGGGAGAGTATTTTTGTAACTTGCCCTGTACCCTGTTTAAGTCAAGCTAGAAGTTGCTCTGTAAATGGCTTACCGCAGGTCTCAGGCAGAGATCTTGGTCATAAAAGATTGATTGCATTGCTTCTAGTGTCACTGTGTTGCTTATCTTCATATACCAAAGGAAGCATGTTAGAAAGGAAAAAAATCTTTAAACCCAGCTGAATAATCTAATTTCTTCTTTAATAGTCTATTTTGTTTTTCTTCTATTTATTATGTACAGTATTAAGGAAATGGACAACGTACTATTGGCAGTAACAATTCATTATTGTTGAAGTGTACAATTGTAATGTCACTGTTTGACTTTATTTACCCAGCCTTTTGCTTTAACTGCGTGCTGTAAGTAAATTAATTTTAAGGTTATGAAGTAATACTGCTGATTTTATCTTTTTTTAAACTTGCAGAGTTTATTTTCCTTTGGTTGAAGATTGTCATTGGATGGAGTTTTTCTGGGTTCTGGGATTCTTACAATAAATTCACATGTCATGTAGTGTTTCTGGTGAGCATTTAGTGTGGAGACAAAAGAATTGTAAGCTGGACCAATCTGTAACCAAAAGACCTTTGTTAATCAGGTTTCTGGGAGGAAGTCCAATTAATTGTATTACAATTAATTGTAACCTGCTAAGCACGGAGGGCATTCTGCATGCCCTAGAGGCGATTGTATGTATTAAAAATGTGTTGGATTGCTTTGGCTATGTATGCTTTTCATGCATGTTATACCTGGAGCTACGGATAGTGATGGTACAGGCTCCATTATCTTTCCATTGCTCAGGTGACCAGGAACCTGGCCTTATTTTTTATGTTGCTGCTTGCCATTGGCATGTTTTGGAAGGATTCATAAGTTGGGAAATCAATCTATTTGACCATGTTGTTAATACACTTTCCTTTGGCATCAGTTCCTGGAGCTGAACTTGAAGTTATAACTTCTTGGTGAGGCAGGGATGCTACCAGTTGTGTCACAAGCTTCCCAAAGGAGATCCTAGTGAACAATAAGTCACAGATATCTAGCTGATATCTGTGATCTTTAAGACGATTCTTTGAGTCATTGTGCCATGTGTTCAAGGCCATGCAATGTAATTGAAAAATAATGAGCTACATTTGTTCTGAGGGATGCAGGTGATAAGCTCTGGCCTAGCGCAACATATTGAGTCTTCAGCAATTGGGCTTACATTGCTCTTTGGTTTTAGGAGCGAGGGAACAAAGGCACAGGAGTAAGCCATTCTGTCCATCAAGCCTCCCCCGCTATTTGATATGATCATGGCTGATCAAACACCCCAGTGTCTTTGCTCGTCTCATACCCAAACCTTGTATCCCACTCATTATCAGAAATCTATCAGTCTCTCCCTTAAACACATTCTGATTGATAGAGCTGTCACAGTTCTCTGTGATAAAGAATTCTAAAGGTTTATGACCATCTTTGTGGCCAAATTCTACTTCCACTCCATTTACAAGTTTGCTGACAATGTTACAGTTAAAGGTTGAATCTCAAACAATGACAAGATAGAGTACAGGAAAGAGGTGGAGTGTTTAGCAGCGTGGTTTGAGGACAATGTCTTTCCTGAGGTGAGACCAAAACTGCACACAGCACACCAAGTGAGGTCTAACCAAGCTTCTATGCAATTGAAGCAAAACTTCACAATTCCTGTACTCGTATCCTCTTGCAATAAAGGCTAACTTTCCACTAGCCTTCCAAATAAGTTACTGCATTTATATGTTAGTCTTAAGTGAATTATCAACCAGGACTGTCGGGTCCTTTTGTACATCTATTCAATCTAACCTCTTGTCATTTAAGAAATATTTGCACATCTGTTTCTATGGATAACCATACATTTTTCCACATTAAATTCTACCTGCCATGCTTTTGTCCATTTGCTAAGCCAATCCAAATCTTCCTTAAGTCACTTTATATCTTGCTCACAACTCAAGTCCACTGAGCTTTGTATCATCACAGATTTGAAAATACTACATTTGGTTCCCATCTCTAAATTGTTGATATAATTTTTGAGCAGCTGGGCCCCATGTATTGATCCTTGCAGCATCTACTGGTCACAGCCTATCATTGCAAGAATCACTTGTTTATTCTTACTGCTTTCTGTCTGCTAACTAATCATTAGTTCATGCCAGTATATTACCTTCTATTTCACATACTTTAACGTTTTTACCGCCTGTAGGGGACTTTATCAATTTTCTTCAGAAAATCTAGGTACTGCATTCAATGACTGCCCTTTATCAGCTTTGTTACTAAAAGCTTCCAAAAAACTTCATTAAACGTGATTTCCCACGTGCCAAGCATGTTGATGCTCACTCTGACCATGATCAATTATTGCTAATGTCTCTATATCCCATTCTTAAATGGATTCTAACACTTCCTTCCTTACTCATGTAAGGCCATCAGCTCTATAAGTTTGCTATTTTCTCTGTTGCTGTTGGAAATAGTAGGATGGAGGTGCCATTTGCTACTTTTCAATCCTCAGGAATCTTTCCAGAATCTATGGGCACTTAGAAGATAATCACCAATGCATCAACTACCTCTGTAAACACCTACTTTAATGCTCTAAAATGTAGACTGTCAGGTCCTGAGAATTTAATAACTTTCAACCCTGTTAGTTTTTGCAGTACAGTCTTACAAATGCTAGTTTCCTTTAACTCCTTCTCCCAAGCCACTTGGATCTGTGCTTTTGGGAGATTTCTAGTATCTTCCTTAATGAAAACAGACGAAGTAATCAGTTAACTTCTCTGCCATTTTGTTGTTTCCCCGTTATACAGTTTCCTGATTCTGCCTTTAACAGGCCCACATTGTGTGAAGTGCTTCCTTTTCTGTACTTAACTGAAGTTTTTACAGTTCACTTTTATTTATCATGAGGTTGCATTCATGTTCTACTCTTGCTTAACAGTTTCTTAGTCCTGCTTTGTGTTCTATAAAACTGAAATTACTATTTCTGGCAAATTTAAAGGCTTTTTTTTAAAACCCTTGGCAATCCTGAATTTTTGTAAGGTTAGTAGTATAAGAGAGTTTTAAGAGAATGTGATAGATCTCAACACTTTTATCATGAATATACAGCTGAACCTTGACTCCTGTGGATGAATAAATGAGAACCTGATGTGTTGAGGTCGAGTTGATCAGATTGTACATGATCCTTCATCTTTTTTGGTGTTGCTGTTCCATATTAGAATGTTGTTTTTAAGAGGCATTTTCATTGTGTGTTCCAGATATTTCTGGAAGTTTTGGCACTTTTAAATAGAGTAGAAGTAAGCAATTGGGCCCATCAAGTTGTGCTGCCATTCAGTGAGGTCATGGGTTGATCTGATAGTCATCAACTCGACTGTCCTGTCTGTGCCCCATACTGATTTTTAAAATGTCTGTCATTCTTTAATAAACTTACTGACCCTGCCTTTACAGCTCTCTGTGGTAAAGAATTCCACAGATTTACTACCCTCTGGGAGGAGAAATTCCTCCTAATTTCTGTCCAAACAGGGTTATAACTTACTCTGAGGTTATGCCTCAACTCCCCCACAAGGGGACACAACCTCAGCATCTACCCGGTGAAGCTTCCTAACCTCTTGTCATTTGTATCATCACAGATTTGAAAATACTACATTTGGTTCCCATCTCTAAATTGTTGATATAATTTTTGAGCAGCTGGGTCATTATTGCTAATGTCTCTATATCCCATTCTTAAATGGATTCTAACACTTCCTTCCTTACTCATGTAAGGCCATCAGCTCTATAAGTTTGCTATTTTCTCTGTTGCTGTTGGAAATAGTAGGATGGAGGTGCCATTTGCTACTTTTCAATCCTCAGGAATCTTTCCAGAATCTATGGGCACTTAGAAGATAATCACCAATGCATCAACTAAGCATCTTGTATATTTCAATAAAATCATGCCAGGTTCTTTTAAATTTCAACAAGTACAGACCCAAACTACTCAACCTATCCTCATAAGTTCCTTTCACACCACCATCATATGTTTTTGTTTTTCTACTTTTTAGTCAGAAAGACTAATGTTTAACTTTTTAAACTTTGTTTTCTTTATTTTTCTGCTTTGTATCAAAATTCTGTTTTCAGGTGCCTTTGTACCTGAGATGGCGCCATAAGTGGTGACTTCTAAACTTTTCACTGTACTTGTATGAGTAAATCTAATTCAATTCAATTGAATCCAAGTTATTAAATATATTGCAAATAATTGCGACTTCAGCACTTACCCCTGTGACATTACAGGTTTCCATCTTTAACTCCTCTCCCTTATTCTGACTCTGTTTTCTTTTGGCATTTCTCTCTCCATGCTAATGTAATATCCCTAACACCAAGGCGGGGGGGGGGGGAGTGTTTTAATAGTGGCCTAACGTATGTTATTTATCAAACACCTTGTGGAAATCAAAATCTATTACATTGACATCCTGCTTGTTAATTCAAAATAAAATCTAAAATTTGAGCATGATTTGTCATTCATGAAGCCATGTTGATTATGTTTGATTACGTTATGAATTTCTAAATATTCTGTTTTCTCCGTTATACTATACTCTACTGTTTTTGACATATGTTAAGCTAAATGGTCTATAGTTACCTGTTTCTGTTTTTGTGTCCTTTCTGTATTTGAAGTCTTCCACCATGAAGACTATGCAAAATATTTATTCAACTGCTCTGCGATTTTTTGATTCCACATTATTATTTCCCTAGCCTCACTTTGTAAGGAGTCTTTTTCATTTTGGTCTCTTTCTTTTTACATATTTAAAGGAGCTCTTGATGTCCATTCTGTTAATACTTGTTTATTTTCTCCCTTTTGTTTTAGTTTTTAAAACTCTCAATCCTGTTGCTTACCACTTGTCTTTACATTGTCTTTTCTTTCAATTTGATATGGTCCTTAACATCTCTGGGTTGTTCTTAGTTTGTTTATTCCATTCCGAGAATCCTCCTTTCTCATTGGGATATATCCACGTGATATTCCATTCTTGTTACCCACTCACGATCTCTCTGCCATCTCTTTGCATCTTTCCTCTATCCTCCCCTAACTTCCACACAGCTATGCACCATTAGGAAATCTAACTGCGTATGTATTGAAGTCATTTAATGTAGATAGGTTAAAAAGCTAAGGCCCCAGCATTGATCCAAGCAGCATTCCATTATTGTGATCAGAGATAATGGGACCTGCAGATGCTGGAGAATCCGAGATAACAAAGTGCGAAGCTTGATGAACACAGCAGGCCAAGCAGCATCTTAGGAGCACAAAAGCTGATGTTTCGGGCCTAAACCTGTGAACCTAAGATGCTGCTTGGCCTGCTGTGTTCATCCTGCTTCATACTTTGTTATCTAGCACTCCATTATTCACTGCTTGCTGTCTCATACAGCTTAGGACATTGGGAAGGTTTAGTTAATAAGAAACAGTCAGATGAATTGAGCTGGTCTGTTGTGCACCTCTTTAAATAAAAGTAATGAAATAGCCTGTGTTTCTTTTTGGCAGTAATAATATGAAACTTTGTCGTCGTTCTCATCTCTCTGAAACTGCAGCTACTTCTGGAGTCCACATACGTATAATTAAATATGGACATCTAGAAACTGCTTTCAGAGAGTGTACTTCAGCAAAGGATGGACTACTGAAGTCCCTGTAGATGTAATCAGGTAGAAATCAGCGAATTGATTTGAACATGCACTTTTATGCTTTAGTGTCATAGTGAAAAGCCTGACGTTATAGCTTGTTGAATGTGGTGTAACTGGATTTTTAGTAGTGCTAAACTTGATACTTGCTGCCAAACAAATTGTGATAAGGCCATAAGACATAGGAGTGGAAGTAAGGCCATTTGGCCCATCGAGTCCACTCTGCCATTTAAATCATGGCTGATTGGCATTTCAACTCCACTTCCCTGCACTCTCCCCGTAGCCCTTGATTCCTTGTGAAATCAAGAATTTGTCGATCTCTGCCTTGAAGGCATGTAACGTCCTATTTTTCTGAAGAAGGTTCTAGGCCCGAAACATCAGCCTTCCTGCTCCTCTGATGCTTCTTGGCCTGCTGTGTTCATGCAGCTCTACACCTTGTCATCTGTGATCTTTATAAGTAATTTTTTTCAGAAATTTGTGGAATGTTAAATTATAAAGTTTGATGTTTTTAATATTTTAAAAAGTTTACTGTATATTAAGTTCTAACAATCCAGCGTGTATATCCCAATCTTTAATTTGTTTTGCCTAAATTACATTTAAATATTAGAAAGTGATGTTAGTCAGTGATTTTAATTTCCTGAAATAAAAACAAAATGCAGGAAGTAAAGAGAAAGCAAGAGTCAGTATTACAGGTTGTGATCTTTCACCAGAACTGCTTTTTACTTCCTTGTTCTCCATCTGTGAGAATGTTTCAGTGTGATAAGCTGCTTGATGACATTGCTGCTGTTCAAAACCGAAGTTGGTTTTGACTTGATGCCAGGATCAAAATAAAATTGGGAAAGAAGGATTAATTGCGACAGATTATTAATCCTTGTGGGCAATTTTCTTCAAGGTCAGGGGTAAGTAACATTGCTTATGCTGCCCCCAAAACCATGCATTGCATTGAAAGGCCAATCTTTAATTTGAAGTTTTCCTTTGAAGGAAACCCTGTACAGGAAGTATAATTTGATTCCCAGAATTTTGATTTAGGTAATATGAATCTTGTGTGTGCAAAATTAGCCTTTTAAATGAGGAAATGGCACGTGGAGGTGAGTCACTTCGATCAAGCGAAGAATGCATGTCTGCGATATCTTACAGCAGTCTTTGCTTTCTAAAGTTGGACTCTGGAACGTTTAGGTCCTGAGAGAGGCCATTTGTGCATGTCAGATCATTAGACTGTTGGTTATTTCTACTTGCGTTGAACAGGTCAGCAGCTGTATACTGTATTTTAACCGAACGTTACTGCAGTAATATCACTCTTTGGCTTTTAACAGTTCATGCCACCTTCGGAGAGACTATGGTGTGAGGAGTGTGTCAATGTTTGTAGACGGTCCTTGATGTGGAATTTACTGTCCTTTGCTACAGTAAAGTAATGGACTTCAGAGTAAAGTATCTTGCTTTGAAATGGGAAGTTGGGGAGTAAAATTAACACTTTGTTTTCTCCCAGCTTGCTATTTATACCTATCTCTGTATATCATATTGAGGAAATCAAATTTTGCACTATATCAAGCAAAGATGTGCTGACTATTTATGAATTTAGTAATTGTACGGAGAAGCTATTCACTATCTTGATGCAATGTTCTGTATATAGAGATTGATCGTTTCACAATACCCTTTCAACCAATTGCAATGCGCACGGACTCTTTTACAGTTTTAAGACTGAAAAGTGCTTAAAATGCTCAGCAGGTCAGAGAGCAGCGCAGTTATCAGTTCATGACAAAAATCCATTGAGACAAATTGTTAGCTCTTGTTTTTTTCTCTCTCCATAGAAGTTGCCAAACATGTTCAGTGTTTCTTCCCCTTTCTGATTTATAAGTTTTCAGCATTTGAAATATCACTTGCTGTAAGTTGATTTGCTTCAATAAAATTTATAAAACTCTGAACAATGACTCTATTATATAGCTGGTAATTTTGGAATGGGCTTCATTATAGAAAATTAGATATTGAAGTTTATTTACCTGCTGTTGCCATTATTGAGTAAATGTCTGCGTAGTGTTAAGTATATCTGAAGAGCTTGATAGGTTAATGTAATTAAAATTAAGTTACATAAAAAATGTTGTCTAAGCTGTGGCATGTGTTATTGGGAGACAGTGGGTTTGTACAAAGGAAAGTATTCATCCTGTCACAAGGCAAAGCAAATCAAAAGAGCTGTAGGGGCACAAGTTCATAATGATTCACTCACTTCTTTGTTTATTTCAGAATCACTCACCATGAAAAACAAGTGGAAGTAGCCAGCAGCTGAAATGCGATCCGTTAGATATCTCCATGTGTGAATATATTTTCCACAATGTACTCAGGATAACCTCCTTATAAGAGAGCACAAGCAAGATTTTAGTCTGCATGAAAGTGCACCATTTAAATTACCATGGATGAGTACACCACAAGAACTTATGGGACTAGTGTGCAAGACAACAGACCCTTGTTTGGAGAGACATCAGCAAGGGTAAGGGCATAGGGCAGACAATAATTCACTGTGATCTCCTGATTTTAGAGATTCAAAGAACAGCCTAAAGCTGGATTTGGGTATACAAGTATTATTGTTTAAAATTTGCTGCTCCGCTGTAGCCCAAAGTAATATGAATTTTTTTCCTTGTTTCGTATCTGTCTTAAAAGTTTGGTTTATATTGTTTTGAGTAATAATGAATTGTGACTGGTGAAAATCCACCAGATATCTGGAGTAATTATTCATCTTGCAGGTATATCAGTGATAATTAATATAAAGGTTATTTTGACTGCAGTTTGTGAAGAATAGAACAGTAATTTAATGTGATATATGGTGTACATTTTGAATCACAATTCTGTGCAGCAACATTTTAGTTTTTGTTTAGATTTGAAAGCTTCAATTAATTCATGAAATTATCGAGGGAGTACCCATTCATTTTAAGTGAATTGAATTGTAAACTGTGTACATTCAAAGCACCTTAATTTGTAGTGTGTCTCTAGCTTGTAGGAAAGTTAGCAAGGAAAGGGCAAACTTACTGTTAAATATTAGTTGTAAACTTTCTTTAAATCAATTTAGAAAGATACTTGTATTTGGGACTTTAGTTTTTATGGAGCAAGTTTGAATTATTTTTATTTAGGTGGCATGGTGGCTCAGTGGTTAGCACTGCTGTGTTATAGCCCCAGGGATCCAGGTGCAATTCCACCCTCAGGCGACTGTCCTCTGTGGAGTTTGCACATTCTCCTTGCGTCTGTGTGAGTTTCCTCTGGGTGCTCCAGTTTCCTCCCACAGTCCAAAGATTTATAGATTTGGTGGATTGGCCATGCTAAATTGCCCATAGTGCCCAGGGATGTGCAGGCTTGGGTGATTAACCATGGGAAGTGCAGGGTTACAGAGATAGGGTAGTGTGGTGGTACTGGGTGGGATGCTGTTCAGAGGGTTGGCATGGACTTGATGGGCTGAATGGCCTGCTTCCACATTGCCGGGGTTTTATAATTCTATTGTTTTTCTTGTCTTTTTCCTGATCTAATGTTCTAAACTTTTAATCTTTACCGTTTAAAATTTGATACAGAGGGAACAAGAAATAATAAGGAAACAGAAGAATCCCAGAAAGTTAGAATAGAATAGTTTGAAAACTTAAAAATTAGCAATTATAGTACTTCATATTTTTCTTAATGATCAACTTTGGTTTCAATGGGAAATGTGAACAAAAAGTAGTGGAATTATATTTGCAACTTAATAGAGCTTGTAGCAGCAGACTTGTTTTCTGTTATCTGTTTGTTTTTCCTTTAATTCCCATTTGGCTGCTGCGATCTTTCTTTCTTGTTGCACTTTTGAATAAATATAGATTATAAAGATTATAGAATAAATATAGATTGCCCATTATATATGTTGGGGAGGTGCTCTGTCTGTTTTCTGAAATGTTCAAGATTTGAAAACCCTTTTCGTTGATCCCAAATTTAAACTTCGTTTGGCTGTTTTCTATGAGTGTGCTTTTTTTTGGCTCTAGTTATATCTATTGTGCTCAACATTCTCTGTGGTTAGCTCTGTGCCTTCTAAACCTGCTAACTGGTGTTTTGCTGTTGGTTTTTCTTGTTTAACTTTGACTATTGAGTGACTATTACTACCACTTTCCCTCCTAAATTTTCATGTTAGTTAAGTTCCATTCATTATGTATGCACAATTTTCTAAACATCACATCTGAAGCATCACTTTATAAATATGTCCCTCTGAGACAGGCAAGAAGGGGTAAGATTAAGGAACCTTGGATGACGAGAGCGGTGGAGCTTCTAGTGAAAAGGAAGAAGGTAGCTTACATAAGGTGGAGGAAGCTAGGGTCAAGTTCAGCTAGAGAGGATTACATGCAGGCAAGGAAGGAGCTCAAAAATGGTCTGAGGAGAGCCAGGAGGGGGCACGAGAAAGGCTTGGCAGAAGGAATCCGGGAAAACACAAAGGTATTTTACACTTACGTGAGGAATAAGAGAATGGTCAAAGAAAGAGTAGGGCCGATCAGGGATAGCATAGGGAACTTGTGTGTGGAGCCTGAGGAGGTAGGGGAAGCCCTAAATGAGTTTTTTGCTTCTGTCTTTACGAAAGAAACCAACTTTGTAGTGAATGAAACCTTTGAAGAACAGGTGTGCATGCTGGAATGGATAGAGATAGACGAAGCTGATGTGCTGAAAATTTTGTCAAACATTAAGATTGACAAGTCGCCAGGCCTGGATCAGATTTGTCCTCGGCTGCTTTGGGAAGCGAGAAATGCAATTGCTTCGCCACTTGCGAAGATCTTTGCATCCTCGCTCTCCACTGGAGTCGTACCTGAGGACTGGAGAGAGGCAAATGTAATTCCTCTCTTCAAGAAAGGAAATAGGGAAATCCCCGGCAATTATAGACCGGTAAGTCTCACGTCTGTCGTCTACAAGGTGTTAGAAAGGATTCTGAGGGATAAGATTTATGACCATCTGGAAGAGCATGGCTTGATCAAATACAGTCAACACGGCTTTGTGAGGGGTAGGTCATGCCTTACAAACCTTATCGAGTTTTTTGAGGATGTGACTAGAAAAGTTGATGAGGGTCGAGCTGTGGATGTGGTGTATATGGACTTCAGTAAGGCATTTGATAAGGTTCCCCATGGTAGGCTCATTCAGAAGGTCAGGAGGAATGGGATACAGGGGAACTTAGCTGCTTGGATACAGAATTGGCTGGCCAACAGAAGACAGCGAGTGGTAGTAGAAGGAAAATATTCTGCCTGGAAGTCAGTGGTGAGTGGAGTTCCACAGGGCTCTGTCCTTGGGCCTCTACTGTTTGTAATTTTTATTAATGACTTGGACGAGGGAATTGAAGGATGGGTCAGCAAGTTTGCAGACGACACAAAGGTCGGAGGTGTCGTTGACAGTATAGAGGGCTGTTGTAGGCTGCAGCGGGACATTGACAGGATGCAGAGATGGGCTGAGAGGTGGCAGATGGAGTTCAACCTGGATAAATGCGAGGTGATGCATTTTGGAAGGTCGAATTTGAAAGCTGAGTACAGGATTAAGGATAGGATTCTTGGCAGCGTGGAGGAACAGAGGGATCTTGGGGTGCAGATACATAGATCCCTTAAAATGGCCACCCAAGTGGGCAGGGTTGTTAAGAAAGCATATGGTGTTTTGGCTTTCATTAACAGGGGGATTGAGTTTAAGAGTCGTGAGATCTTGTTGCAGCTCTATAAAACTTTGGTTAGACTGCACTTGGAATACTGCGTCCCGTTCTGGGCGCCCTATTATAGGAAAGATGTGGATGCTTTGGAGAGGGTTCAGAGGAGGTTTACCAGGATGCTGCCTGGACTGGAGGGCTTATCTTATGAAGAGAGGTTGACTGAGCTCGGTCTCTTTTCATTGGAGAAAAGGAGGAGGAGAGGGGACCTAATTGAGGTATACAAGATAATGAGAGGCATAGATAGAGTTGATAGCCAGAGACTATTTCCCAGGGCAGAAATGGCTAGCACGAGGGGTCATAGTTTTAAGCTGGTTGGTGGAAAGTATAGAGGGGATGTCAGAGGCAGGTTCTTTACGCAGAGAGTTGTGAGAGCATGGAATGCATTGCCAGCAGCAGTTGTGGAAGCAAGGTCATTGGGGTCATTTAAGAGACTGCTGAACATGTATATGGTCACAGAAATTTGAGGGTGCATACATGAGGATCAATGGTCGGCACAACATTGTGGGCTGAAGGGCCTGTTCTGTGCTGTACTGTTCTATGTTCTATGTTCTATGTTTTATTTAATCTGTGATGTCCTTGGAGTTATCATGCAAGAACCTTGAAGTACATTTTGGATGTTCAGTTTAAATACATCTAAATACAGTCTCTCCTCCCAGTTTTTCTCTTGGCATTGAATCAATTATTTTGTCTTTTTTTTTTAAATGTTGTAACAGTTGTTGTATGTGCGTGTTTGAAACGTGTTGTGGCTGAGTTTCCACTAACATGACTTCGGTAAACTGATAACAAATAAATAGTTGGACCTGGAAATTTGGAAAGGGTGCTGTTTGGCTAGATCTCAACATTTGGAAAATGATATGTATAATATGTCTGAGTATCATATAAATGGGGTGGAAATTATCAGAATATCATGTACTACCTGCTATTTATAATACTGCATCTTTTGAGATCCCTCTAGTTTTTTTTGTCAGTACAAATTTCTTGATGGTTTGTACATTTTGGCAGATGTACCTCCTGTCTGAAAATGGCTCATTTACTCAGAAATTTACAGCACAAAAAGAGACCACTCAGCCAGTCATGCCTTTTCTGACTCATTAAAAGAGCAATTTTACTTAGATCCCATCACTGCCAACTGTCCATAATCCTGCTAGGCCCATGGCCTCGAACCTCTTTGACGTTTTTCAAAAATTAGTAATGGCGTCGGCTTCTGGCCAAGTGTGTTCCACATCCTGATAGCTGAGTGAGGACATTTCACCAGGACTTCTCTGTCGATGCTTTTCTCATTGATTCTTGTATCTATAATTTCTGCCTTTTGATCCACTTGCCAGAGGGAATACATTTTCTTGGTCTGTTAAGGGATTTTAACTTGAAAAACCCTTGGTTAGATTGCCTTTTCACTTTAACTGTTCCAAGGAGGATAACCCTAATTGAACCTTTCCCGGTAACTGAAAGCCCTCATCCCTGGTAACTTGTTGGTTAGCTTCAACTATTTTTTTTTTGTGTTAAGCCTATCCCAAAATGTGATGTCCAGGGTAGCCCACAATATTCCAGTTGAGCCTAACCAGTGATTCTTAATAGATATTTTTTAATCAAACTGTTCAGAGATGCTGTTACGCACCTCATGGTGGATGACTCCTGGTTTGAAGTTAGGGACATTACCACTGTTCCACAGGACGCTTTTTCAGAATTTTTAAACTTTTTTTGTCGAATATAAGTCCAAAGATGTGCATGCTAGGTGGATCGGCCATGCTAAATTGCCCGTAGCGTTCAGGGGTGTGTGAGTTATAGGGGGATGTGTCTGGGTGGGATGCTCCAAGGGGCGGTGTGGACTTGTTGGGCCAAAGGACCTGTTTCCACCCTGTACGGAATCTAATCTAATCTTATCTCTCTCATCAGTAATTTCCAGTTAATTCCTTTTTTAGTCTTTCTTGCTATTTACCTTTTCAAAATTTGATATCTTAACACTAGTTCAAATTTTTAAAATTAATCCATGGGAAGTGGAGTTGTTTTCTGAGTTGCCCTCCAGAAGATTGTAGTGAGCTTAACATTATAGTGGCTTTTAATGTTTTAGCTGCCAGTCAGAAAATGCTCAATTTTCCAAAGTATAGATGTTAACTGTAAAAATCTGTCTGCCCTATACCGAATGATGTTAGTCCCAGTGAAGGTTTTGATGTAGGCTTAAGAATAGTCTACTCTGTGCCTTGGTCTCTGAATCCACGCAGCAATGACTGTATGATGTGTTCCGCCCCAGCGAATCAAGCCTATGTATCTACGTAAGAGTAATAAATTTAAAGGTGGTCCTCTTTCCACACAGTCATAGAATCATACATATGAAATTATACAGCTTAGCGTAAAGGCAAGAAAACTCTAATGGTAGGATGAATAACATACATTCACAATTAAATGTTGAAACTGTGCCTGGAATTTATTTTAAATCAGTATTTATTTCTTTCTTACAACCAGTGTTGTTTAAAGTTAAATTTGCAGCACAATGTTTCTCTATAACCCAGCATTTTTGAAATTCTCTGATAATGTGCATATGTTCCAGTATAATTTATGAAAATATTATTATTTCCAAGTGCAGATTTTGATGGGGTTGTGACAAAAACAAATTTGCTGATGCTCGTTTCCCTTGCTAAAACTAACCTTTATTTCTTGTAAAAGATGTTCTTTGTTTGAGATTAAACACCTGAAGAACCATTAGCATGGAAGAATTGACTCCATTAATGTACTTTTTTGAAATAACAAGGTGTAGAGCTGGATGAATGCAGCAGGCCATGCAGCATCAGAGGAGCAGAAAAGCTGACCTTTTGGGCCTACACCCTTCTTCAGAAAACGGTCAGCTTTCATCAAAAAGACATGTTGCCCGTTTTTAAACTTTAGCTGACCAGGAATATTTTAACCAAGTGTTTGGTAACCAACATTTTAAGCAAGTAACTAAAATCTGTAATCTTTACTTACATCCTTTTCTTTTGATTAAGTAGAACACAGTTTGAAACAGCATTTAAAATTTTAAGACCTGGATTATATGTCTCTTAATCTTTCTTACGGTCTTTTTTTTCCAGGATCGAATCATCAACATTGTTGTTGGTGTCCTCACATCTTTACTATTACTAGTAAGTAGACAGATTTCAAATCTTAACTTATTGGTAATTACTTTTATAAAATTGATATTTTATATAGATACCATGAGTATTTTGGAGGAAGTAACGATGCATGTAGTTGCAAAATATAGGCAAAGTTGTGCTTCAATATGCAATGGAATAGATTGCCAGGAAGAGTGGTTGAGACCAGGATATTTGAATCCTATGAAACAACTGTCTGCTGTAATGGGAAAATATTAGTGTCAGTGTTCTGGAAGCAAATGTGTTGGTGAGTCTTTACCTATTGAACAACCAGGCAGCACACTGATAACTGGATGGCAAATTAATTTAGTTGAAGATATCAAAGGTCCTTGCATCTTTCAAAGATGTTCGACTTGCAACTCTATTTGTATCAGAGTTATCTTGTTTATTTTTGTTAATACCTGAACTTATTTGCAGATTTTTATGGTGAAGTATGTTTCACATGCAGATTTGTTGCAGTGCTCTGAATGTCATGCAGAAAATTTGTACTGCAAGTGTCAATAAGGCAGCAAATGAAATGATCAGTTATTTTTGGGTGGTGAAGGTTGGGAGGGTATTGGCTGAGCAAATAAGTTGATCAGCAGAGTAGGCAGCTTTGAATAATACCATGGAGTTGTTTTGAACCATCAAGATGGGAAGCTGGGCCTTAGGTTCACTTTGAGCTGAAGGAATGATGACACCTAGAATGGAGTCTACTTTGTTTTTGAGTAGAAAATCATTCTTGGTGTAGGGCGCCTTTTCAAAATTAATGAAGGACCAACTCAACTCCAGTTGTACTGCAAATCAAAATATAGCATTATTCAAAGAAAAGGTGCAGTCATTAGAAAGGAACCTTCTCAGTTTCTCACTTCTTGCCTGTATGCTACCTCTCAGTGGTGTCCTGAAAACCCGTCTGGTTCCATGTGTCTGTGTATGCTGCAGATCAGTTCTGTCTTATTGGACCTTCTTGGATCCCTCAACTGTCTGATTTGTCTTGTGCATCTGTTTAAGGTGTTAGAGGGCCAGAAGCCATTGGATTTTGGAAAGGATAGGGGTGATGGGTGAATCTGTACGGTTAGAGTTTTGAAAGAAAGAGCAGAAGAATAACAAATTTTTGGAAATCTGCTTAAAATTGTCCTCACCTTGTTTACCCAGGTTGGAATTTGAAAAGCCCTGTGTTGTTAAAGTGTCTGATTCCCTTGGTGTTCAGTTAGCTTCCTGGGCAGTTGATATGAGGAATAAATATGAAAACTCCTTGAGCAAGCCTTTTGGCCTTGATTTATGCAGTAATCAATGAGAACGTCTGTGGGCAGTGCAGTACAATTTCTTCAGATTCTACATTAATGGCTTCGGTTCAAATTTGAAGTATTTGCCATTGTTATGGTTGCTTGTGGTTGCTGCCTGTTATACCACTTTGTGGACCAAGCAGTGACCTTAAATATGGTTAAGGAAGAAGTTGTCCAAGTTTAAGGATAGGAAACTGCAGATAAAGCACAGGGATCTGAATGGGATGCTGAAGATTTTTAATGTGTCAGGTTCTACTCTAGTTGTAGTCTCATTTAGGATAAATAACGGAAATGCTGGAAACACTTGGCAAGTCTGGGAACATCTGTGGACAGAGGAACTGTTGACACCAGGTAAGTGTCTCTGTCAGAATTGGGAAAGTATCAGACATATATAACAGGTTTTAGTAAGTTGAGAACCATGGAAGGGAGACCAAATAGAGGGAGAGGTTGGATTACAAGAGGCATGATGCTGCCAGGCAAAATCACATGCCAATAGGGCAATTATCAAGAATGTTTAATGGGGAAGCAGTATTATGACAATGGCCATTCCAAAAGAAGTGGAAAAGTATTGTGATCTGAAGTTGAATTTTGTATTCAGTCTGGAATTCTGTAAAGTATCTGATTTGAAAGATGAGGTAGAAGGCAGAAGTCATAGTGGGAATAGGGTGGACAGGTAAAATGACTGGAAACTTGGTCCCATTGCGGAACGAAATGGAGCTGGTTTGCAAAATGGTCATTCGATCAGCTTTTAGTTGCCTTGATTTTAGAGAGAAGTCTGCATCGTGAGCATACCATGTAGTGAACTGGAAGAAGTACGAGTAAGTGGCTTATTTATTTGAAAAACCCCTGGATATTGTGAAGAGAGGAGGTATAAGTGGAGGAGTTACCTCTTCTGACTTGCTTGGAAAGGTGATTGAGGAATGGTTGCTTTAGAATCTTTAGAGGGGAAGATATTTGTAGGTGACAGCAGGTTAGAAAAATTGAAAATGGTGGCGAATGAATGTGAGGCTTGAGTGTTGAAAACTAGGGCGGCGCTTCAATGTTTCTGTGAGCTGGAGAGAGGCTGCATAAGTATAAAAATGAAAAGAACTCTTGAGAGCCGCCTCAACAGTCGTGGGACAGACTGAATGGTTGGAGGAAAGATGTAACAAAAGCAGTGGTATGGAAGGTTGCAAATTTAGTCCAGATAAACTTGGAGAATGGAAGAGAATCCCTTTTAGGAAGCAGGGTGGAAGTGGTAGTCAAGTAGATTTGGTATTACCTCTGTTTGGATTTGGCTGTTTATAAAACCTCAATTCACTAATGCCTTCTTTATGTTCAGCTGTAACTTTTAAGAATTTGTGAATTTAGAATTCCCGAGTGTCCCAGCTTTTATTCATTTTTACATTTTGCTTTTATGAAGCTTTTTCTTCTAAAATGTTCCTCATTTGTCTACATTAAACCAATGACATAATTCTTAGGCCATTGGGGAGAGAAAACTGATGGTCAGTTATCATTTTAGATGTTATCTGTTTCTTTAGACTATGGAGGTGGTATTGTGTTAGAAAGAAGATGGACTAGCCAATGGGAGGGATAAAATTGTATGACTGGAAATCAGTAGCAGGCAAAGAAATTTTGGTCTCATTGGTTTTCTTTGTGCAAACCTTACTACCTTGGAAGGGTAAGAAACATTTGATGGTGCTGTCTAATGTCAGCTTTTTCAATTATTTTCTACAGGTAACGATTATTAGTGCTTTTGTTTTCCCACAATTACCTCCAAAACCACTGAATGTTTTCTTTGTTGTCTGCATCTTGCTGACTTGCGCCTCCATTGGTGTTCTTGTAAGTATTGATTTTGTAATGTTTTTCAGAAGTGATAGCATTTTTTAAATAATTGTGTAGATGTTTGAGTGGCTGCATGAGTAATTTTAGTAACTAATTAAATTACTTGAAGTGATAATGGGAACTGCAGATGCTGGAGAATCCAAGATAACAAAGTGTGAAACTGGATGAACACAGCAGGCCAAGCAGCATCTCAGTGTGCTTCTGAGATGCTGCTTGGCCTGCTGTGTTCATCCAGCTTCACACTTCGTTAAATTACTTGAAGTGCAGATTTGTATTAAATAGGGTTTGCTGAAGTGTCCATTTGAAACTTATCTACAACCTGATGTGATCTGAAATGAAATATTCCTGGCTATTGAACCTTCAGGAAGGACGGTGAATTTGAAAAGCTTGGAGTTAACAATTAAGATAGTTATAATTTACAGAAAGAGGATACTGAGAGTCTGAGGCAGTAAGAACAACACTGGGTAGTTTTTACTTTATTTTTGCTCTTAAATGATTTCGGAAGTGTAGTTTTTTGAAATTTCCTTGTCATGTTAATATTAAATTTTTAACCCTCACTGTAGGCATAGTGGAAATTTTCAGCAAAATGATCAACTTTCTAAGTTGAGTTGGTCACTGACACTGGGGAAAAGATCAAACTACAAAATAATTAGCAATAATTTACTTGAGTTTAATGCTAAATTGAACATGCAAATTCAAATGTTCATAATTTATTCACCCTTATGGTTTTTCTTAACTCTACTATTTTATTTAAGTTCACCTTTAATGGGCTCCTAAGTTCCTGTGGCCCTATAATCAGAATGGCAGTGTAATTTACTGCTGTGTGCATCAGGACAGAAATTGGAGCTGGACCTGAAAATGCAGTGTCTTTGCCCCAAATACTTGTAGCAGCTGAAGTCTTGGTGGTTGGATATTTTGTCCATGTTTTACAGGGCCTTTGCCTTCAGGAAACAGGCAGGTTGAGTCAGCTTGGGGTCAGAATTGGAAGACCCTGGATGTGAGTTTGTTCGCTGAGCTAGAAGGTTAGTTTTCAGACATTTCGTCACCATTCTAGGTAACATCATCAGTGAGCCTCCGACGAAGCGCTGGTGTTATGTCCCGCTTTCTATTTATCTGTTTAGGTTTCCTTGGGTTGGTGATGTCATTTCCTGTTCTTTTTCTCAGGGGATGGTCACTTGGCTCCAAATCAATGTGTTTGTTGATGGAGTTCCGGTTGGAATGCCATGCTTCTAGGAATTCTTGTGCATGTCTCTGTTTGGCTTGTCCTAGGATGGATGTGTTGTCCCAATCAAAGTGGCGTCCTTCCTTATCTGTATGTAAGGATACTAGTGATAGTGGGTCATGTCGTTTTGTGGCTAGTTGATGTTCACGTATCCTGGTGGCTAGCTTTCTGCCAGTTTGTCCAATGTAGTGTTTGTCACAGTTCTTGCAAGGTATTTTGTAGATTACATTCATTTTATTTGTTGTCTGTATAGGGTCTTTTAAGTTCATTAGCTGCTGTTTTAGTGGGTTTGTGGGCTACCCTGATGCCAAGAGGTCCGAGTAGTCTGGCAGTCATTTCGGAAATGTCTTTGATGTAGGGGAGAGTGGTTATGGTTTCTGAGCCGGTTTTGTCTGTTTGTTTGGGTTTATTGCTGAGGAATCAGCGGACTGTTTTCATAGGGTACCCATTCTTTTTGGAAGGCCCTTTTTAGAGCTGAGATGAGGATTTCTTTTCAGCCAGAAGCTGGTTAATCTGTGGAACTCATTGCCAGAGAGGGCTGTGGAGACTTGGACAGAAGTTTTTGTTTGGTAAGGGGATTAAGCGTTACGTAGAGAAGGCAGGAGAATGTGGTTGGGAAATATATCAGCCCCGATTGCATGGCTGAGTGGACTTAATGGGGCAACTGGCCTAATTCTGCTCCTAAATCTTGTGAAACTGCTTACACCAAATGAATATATTGGCCCTTTGAAAGGTGACTAAAGTAGTTTCAGGAATATACCTTTTGACAATGACACAGTCAACCAGTAAAACTTCCCAAACATGCTGCATTTCCTTCTTCCATAGGATTTATTAGGATAGCCAATCATTTTTGTGTTCAGAAAGCTGATTTAAACTCATTTTTTATAAAAAAAATCTATTGTAGGCATAGGGTTTCATTTGAAGCCTTGCAAATAGTCTATTGGTTGACTGATATTCGACTTTGGAACTCTGGTCTCCTGTATACAATCCAAACATAGATATGAACTGAAAATGCTATTAAATTGCTTTTTACGCGGAAAGCCATGGGGAAACCGTGTATGGTCTTGGTTCTTTACGTACAAGAGGCCATATGTTTATGTAAAATATCAATTTGCAAAATATATCCAGATTTTACTGAGAACTTCTCTGCCCCATACATAACCATTTGAAGTGCCTGTAATGTAAAATAAGTGGATCTGACATTTAGAGCACTCTTATTTAATGTTTTTCAGATTTTCTGGTATCGCCAAGGTGACTTGGAACCTAAATTTCGGAACTTAATCTACTACAATTTATTTTCCATCCTTTTGCTGTGCATATGTGCCAACCTGTACTTCCATGATGTTGGTAAATGACTTTTCAGTATCACCTCCAATTCACTTGCTGATAAATGAAGATGACAAATGAACTTCTCTACTGTAGAAATGGAATTTCTGGTTTGCACAGCAAGAAAGAATGTTTTGTAAATGTGAAGTGAATTTCCTTACCAGCTTTGTATTGTAATACAGAACTTGGGGCAAACTGGATGCAGACTCTTGTCCTACGTGAGCTGGGGTTGATGCCACAAACATTAATGCAGTTTGTTCTCCAAAATACATTTTAAGACTTGCACTAAATGAACATTCCAGACTTGCCAAGGTTTTGAGATCTCACACACTCTTTTTGTAAAGGATGTTTTTCTCTCTCTCATGCAAATTGTTTTTTTAATTATACAAAGCACTTGAAGGACAAATGACATGTTAAAGTACAACAAAAAGTAGAAATAAAGATACTGCAGGACAAATATACTTTTATTTTGTCTTAAGTAACGAAATAATTGCACTATGCAGCCACTTAACTACTGGATTTTTACAATAAAATAGCCAAACCGAGCCTGTGAACCAATACTAGACAATACAACTGTAAGAAAGCATTGACTTTGTTTTAAAGAATAAATAGTAATAAAATAATTTATATACACTGAACTTGTCTACACTTTTGTACACAAAAATAAGTTGAATACTAATTGACTCCTGGAGGTCTCAATTTTTGACAAGTATTTAAATTTATTGTCACTGTAGTGCAAGTTTGCTTTTGGTAGGTACTTTTCTCTGCATTTAAGCCTAGGCCCCTAGCATGTACATGCATGTACCTCACCTACACAATAGTGAAAGGTAGTTTCTTTGAGGGGGAGAAGGGAATGTTCTTTCTCCATATAACTAAAAAGTCTTGGTATACATGTTTCTGAAATTCTGTAAACAGATGTATGAAACATGTATTTGAATCACATTAAGAATTACATATCAAAAAACCCCTTTCCGCTCAAAGAATGTGCAACTTGGTTCAGTATCTTTGACTTGCAGAATTTAAAACAGTTTAAGAATTATTCAACGAGAAACATAGCTGCTAAGTATGATGTTGGTAATATACTTTAACACCTTTCAGTTTGATGGTTTATCTAGTTAAAAAATACTTTATCTGTCTGCTCCCATTTCAGAAGGAGTTCCTCAACTTGGTATAATACTGTCAACATTGACCTAATTTGAGGGGAAAGGTCATGTAGTTTTTCTAAGAGTTAGAAATTTGATGTCTTGGCAAAGTGCCATTGTCTAGTTTACACTGTTGAGTAAACTTGCACCATAGGAAATTAAATTGTTTCTAAAACTACTCTCTTCATTTTATGCAGTTTGTCTCAGGCAGCACCATACATTTAAATGTTGAATTATCAAGAGCATTAACTATTGACATTTCATAGTTGGTGAACAATGCTGAATTAGTCACTCTTAAAAAGACAGCACAACAGATATACAGAAGTTCTCTTCAATCATCAGTATCTGGGGTTTCCAGTGTTGAGCCAATGATGTCTGAACAGTCACCTTGGGGTTGTAAAATGGGATCTGAAAAGAGAATTTGAATCTTCATGAGTGTCAATTAGGTATTCGAAACTTTGTAGGACATCTGGAAGTCGGCAATTCTTTGTTTTTAAAAATACTCATCTAGCTGAGGGTAGTTAGTGCTGAGAAATGGAACACTCTTCATTTCAGAAACCCAAATATCAGCATCAAGCACTCCCTACAGAGATTCGAATACAGAGCTAGTTTGCACTGCCTCAGCTCCAATCTCTGGAGCATAGACTGTATCCATCCACTGAATTGGAGGGGCAAGTTGAAACTGCAGTGACTGGCTTCATCAAGGACCAATCTTGTTTTGTACCAAGTGTGATGCAAGCCATTTGAAGAGTTTTCCCATTGACCCCCCAAATGATGTCTGGTTTTGTTAAGGCTCCTTGGTACTGTACTTGGTTGACTGATACCTTGCTGTCAAGGACAGCTCCTCTTACCTCATCTCTGGCATTCAGCTCTTGCGTCCATGGCTGGATCAAGGTTGTTTTGAGGTCTGGAGCCTGGCTCAATTTCAATGTTCTGATAAAAGTCACACAACTAGAAGGCAGGAGTAAAAAAAAGATGAACAAGTTCTGAGCAAGACTAGTGATTTGGAGAACAGCTCCCCAAAATAATCATTGTGGATTAGAGTCCTTGTAAAAACACTTAATACCATGTAGATTTCCTTTTTAAAAATAAAAGTGTAGAAGGATAAGTGCAGATGAAGAAATATTTGTGAATGAGGATTTTTGTGCTGCTGAGACAAAGGACGTATATCTTGCTTCATCAATTGTGACATCAGATTTTTACTTTAAGCTACTTAGTGATCAGGAAATTCTGTGAAAGGATTACTCACTCGGATGTTTTACCAATAGTCATTTCTTTAAAGGATAGAGTATGGAACGATTCACGTGGGCCTGAATGGACTTGATCAGTTGGGTGCTTTGTCTTGGAGGCTATAAAGATGATGAATGTTATTGTTTCCTTGTGCTTTAGTACTTAAGGTAATAGCTGTTTGGTGCAGCAAATGGGCATCTCCAACATAAGAATTGCAATAATAGTTCACTAAGTTCATTGGCTTTACTGTTTGATTCTCCCACCACTAACATCCTGAGGGGTTACTATTAATCAGAACAGCCACCAACAAGTGTAATTTTTTAAAAAAATTGCATATTGTACCAAATAATTCGACTACTGACTCTTCAAAACTGAGATTAACTACAAGATGAGCCAGGAGTGATGGAATAGGTCCACTTGAGTGTAGCTCCAAAAGCATTTATCCACCACTGACTAAATGTGGCTGCAGTTCTTAACATCTAAGATGTACTGCAGCAACGCCCACCTTGTGGCTTCTGAGAAGGTAAAGGGCATTCGAATACTACCACATGTAAGTTCCACTCCTTTAAAGGCAATTAAGGAAGACAAAAGGTTGGCCTTCCCAGTGACACACTCATCCTGTGACTGAATTTGAAAAAAAAAGACATTTACCCCTGCATTACCAAGCTGGGCTTGTATGTGGTGATGCTGACATTGGGTGCACAAAATGGAGAAGTGTCCATTCTCTAGCACTGACATCTCTCACTTACTTGGTATCATTAATGGGAAAAAAAGAAAAGGCTTCATATTCAAAAACATAAGCATTTCATACTAATGTTGCAAAGAATGTTTATAAGCATAGGAAGTGTCCATTCAGGTTATCAGGCCCATGCTGGTTCTCTAAGAGCATCTCAGCTAGTTCTGCTCTCTGCTGTTTTTCTGCAGATACACAAATATTTTCCATTCAGGTGCTTATACAATTTCCTTGAAACTGCCTTCCCGCCCCCGCCCCGGCCCCTCGCCACACACAGGCATTGCATTCCAGATCTTAAAATTATTTTATTTAAAAGCCATTTTCCTTGTGTAACCTTTGGTTCTTTGACCAATCACTTTAAATCTGTGGTCTCTACTTTTTAATCCGTCACCCACTGCAAACAATTGACTCAACTCACCCTTATGCAACCCCTTTGTGTTCTGAACATTCAGTCACTCCTCTTGCAGTTCCAGCTCTCTAATCCATTGTGGAACTCAAGTCCCTCATTCCCGCAAATCTATTTTTGTAACCCTTCCAATATTTTAACATCCTTCCTCAGTGTAGTGCTCACACCTGAACAACTATGCTATCTAAGATAATAAAATGTGAGGCTGGATGAACACAGCAGGCCCAGCAGCATCTCAGGAGCACAAAAGCTGACGTTTCGGGCCTAGACCCTTCTTCTGAGAGGGGGATGAGGTGAGGGTTCTGGAATAAATAGGGAGAGAGGGGGAGGCAGACTGAAGATGGAGAGGAGAGTATAGGTGGGGAGGTAGGGAGGGGATAGGTCAGTCCAGGGAAGACGGACAGGTCAAGGAGGTGGGATGAGGTTAGTAGGTAGGAGATGGAGGTGTGGCTTGGGGCGGGAGGAAGGGATGGGTGAGAGGAAGAACAGGTTAGGGAGGCAGAGACAGGCTGGACTGGTTTTGGGATGCAGTGGGGGAAGGGGAGATTTTGAAGCTAGTGAAGTCCACATTGATACCATTGGGATGGAGGGTTCCCAAGCGGAATATCAGTTGCTGTTCCTACAACTTTTGGGTAGCATCATTGTGGCACTGCAGGAGGCCCATGATGGACATGTCATCTAAAGAATGGGAAGGGGAGTGGAAATGGTTCGCGACTGGGAGGTGCAGTTGTTTATTGCGAACCGAGTGGAGGTATTCTGCAAAGCGGTCCCCAAGCCTCCGCTTGGTTTCCCCAATGTAGCGGAAGCCACACCGGGTACAATGAATACAGTATATCACATTGGCAGATGTGCACAGTATGTGCTCCCTCTACATTGGGGAAACCAAGCGGAGGCTTGGGGACCACTTTGCAGAACACCTCCGCTTGGTTCGCAGTAAACAACTGTACCTCCCAGTCGCGAACCATTTCCACTCCCCCTCCCATTCTTTAGATGAAATGTCCATCATGGGCCTCCTGCAGTGCCACAGTGATGCCACCCGAAGGTTGCAGGAACAGCAACTCATATTCCGCCTGTGAACCCTGCAGCCTAATGGTATCAATGTGGACTTCACCAGCTTCAAAGTCTCCCCTTCCCCCACTGCATCCCAAAACCGGCCCAGTTTGTCCCCTCCCCCCACTGCACCACACAACCAGCCCAGCTCTTCCCCTCCACCCACTGCATTCCAAAACCAGTCCAGCCTGTCTCTGCCTCCCTAACCTGTTCTTCCTCTCACCCATCCCTTCCTCCCACCCCAAGCCGCACCTCCATCTCCTACCTACTAACCTCATCCCACCTCCTTGACCTGTCCGTCTTCCCTGGACTGACCTATCCCCTCCCTACCTCCCCACCTATACTCTCCTCTCCACCTTTGGTCTGCCTCCCCCTCTCTCCCTATTTATTCCAGAACCCTCACCCTATCCCCCTCTCTGATGAAGGGTCTAGGCCCGAAACGTCAGCTTTTGTGCTCCTGAGATGCTGCATGGCCTGCTGTGTTCATCCAGCCTCACATTTCATTATCTTGGATTCTCCAGCATCTGCAGTTCCCATTATCACTGATACAACTATGCCATCTAGGCCAGACCAGTGATCTATAAAAGTTTCAACATACCAACTTGTTTCCTGGCCAATGTCTCTCAGGCTTGCTGCAGTGCTCCAGCGAAGCTCAGCACAAGCTACACGAAGAGCACCTTATTTTCCTCTTGGGGACTTCTACAGCCTCCTGGACTCCATACTGAGTTCAACAATTTTAGGGCTTCAGGCACCTCCCATGTTCTTACTCCAAAACCCTCTCACTAGGCCCATTGTTAGCCACAACCCATCAATAGTCCCCATTAGCAATTATTCATTCCCCTCGGCTGACTGTCATCCACTCCTCAGTCTGGCCAACTGTTGTTTTCTCTTTTTAGGTTCTATCTTGACCTATTGTTTACTCCTTACCCTCTCCCCCTTCTTATACATGAAAAAAAATCTTTTTTCTAGCTCCCATCAGTTCTGAAGAGGAGTCACTCGACCTGGAATGTTAATTCTGATTTCTCTCCACAGATGCTGCCAGATCTGTTGAGATTTTCTAGCAATGTGTGTGTGTTTCTGGTTTGCAGCATCTGCAGTTCTTTTGGTTTTTCTCTTTCCTGCCCCTGAACAGCTTTTATACTTTCTTTTTGAAACCCATAATCATACACCCTTTTACCCATTTCTCAAGCAATTCATGTTCAGTAGTCTGTGCACATATACCCCAGATATCTGATTCTGCACCCTTTCAAAATTACATCCTTTATATTGTGCCTCCTCTTGCAAGTCAGCTGTGGCTCAGTTGTCTTGGAGCCACGAAGACTCAGTGTTGAAGTCCCACTCCAACCTTGAGCACATAATCCAGGCTAACTCTCCAGTGCACTTACTGAGTGAATGCTACACTGGTGATGTTATTAGTTGGATAGGATGATAAACTGAGACCTTATCTGTCTGACGGTCAATGTAAGAGAGGTTACGCTTCAGTCAATATTACCAGAATAATCTGCTTATGATCATTAGGAGCTTGCTCATCACAAAATAGCTGCTGTATTTCATGCATTCATCAGTGATTATATTTCAGTGGCTATAAATTGCTTTGAGACTTTGACGTTATGAAAAGCACAACAGTATATAAATTAAAGTCTTCTTTGATCTTCTCAATCTTCTATATGTACTACATCAAACTCCTCTGCTTTAAATTTTGTCTGCAAATGTTTGCCTTTTCCCGCAAACCTGACCATCCTTATTAGGCAGTCCCTGGAGACCAAAGATGATCTTGTATTCTGGAGTTGTCCTGAGATGACTGACTAGACTAACGCAGGATGTGCGCACACTGTCACTGGTGAGGTGAGCAGTGTTTGATGAGATGGGAATGGAATCCAGAGGTTTTCACACAGTCCTTGTTTGCATTCAGTTGCCACCTTGTCCTGTTAAGGATACTTGTTCTCCAGTTTCTTTTGTCTGTGGCAAGAGTTGGTGATTATGTTTTTTTCAGGACAGTTGTGAGGACATTCTTGTGTTTTCCACCTGGTAACTGCTTGCTGTGATGGAGTAAAAAGCTTGTTTTGGAGTCTTCAGGCTTGTGGATGATGCAGCTTGCCCAACATGCCTTACAGTAACCACAGCCTTGATGCTTGAGAGATGCTAACCCATGAGCTGTAAAGGTAAAAAGTAGAGTCATCATAGTCCTACTAGATCACAGAGATGCTCTTAGAGATGACTGGTGGTGGTTTTATCTGAGAATTAATTGAGAAGAGTCCTTCATTGTAACCTCATCTGGTACAGGAATTGGACCGCACTGCTGATATTACTCTGCATCGCTGGTGGAGAATGGTGATGAATTTCTGCAGGGAACCAAATTTGAGGAGGATGTTCTAAGTTCCTTGAGCTTTACAGAGCTGATCCCAGGAATAAGGGCTTGTCATATTATAAGTAGTTGAGGTCTTGGAATCTGTGGAGTTTAGAAAGATGAAGGAGATTTCATTAAAACTTACAGAATGGTGATAGACCTTGACAGATTGGATGTAAAGATGTTTCCATTAGAAGAAGAAACTCGGACCCAAGGGCTTAGCCTTAGAACAAAGGGACGACCTTTAGAAGTTAGATATTGGAGGAGGCGAATCTGTAGAACTAATTGCTACAGAGGGCCATGGTGACCAAATCATTGCGTGTATTTAAGAGAGGTAGATAGGTTTGTGATTAGGAGAGAGATCAAGGGTTACAGAGAGAAGGCAGGAGAAACATAAAATCAGCACAATGAAATGGCAAAGCAGACTTGGTCAGTCAAACGGCCTAATTTTGCTCCTATATCTTAGTGTTATGATTGCCTCCTTCAAAAGGTGAGAGATAGATGGTTATGCATTTGTGCCAAAAGTGCTTCTCCACTATGAATTCTCACTGAAATGCTAAAACAATCAACAATCATAGCCTTGCTGGTTTTCAGTTGTAGGACTGTCCTTTCATCTTCACATCGGGTTGGGATTGTGTTGTGGTGGTGACAGGTAGCACGTCATGGAATATGGTCAAGGGTACCCACACGATGGCTGAATCTTGGTTGAGAGCATCCTTGGAAGTGCTACTGACTCAGTTTCTGTACTTGTTCAGTGTCCCTCCATTTGTAGCTGTAAGTAGCCCTGTTGCAGATGGTCCTAAATGTGCTGAAGAATCTAAGCCCGTTGTGACTGTTGGTGAGTTGCTGGATTTCTTGCATTCTTTCTGTCTGCCATCTGTTCTTTAGATCACTTTTTTTGCTGGGCCTTGGCCTCATTTATCTGTAGAGTTGGTTTCTTTCCTTCATGCTTTGGTGGTGTTTGCTGTTCAGAGCCACCCTATGTTTGTCATTTAGCAGCTCCTGGATCTTCTGGTCATTCTCATCAAAGCATTCGCTATTCATCCTGGGAGAGAACCTCCTTGCAGATTCTGTTTATGATGGATTTAATGGCAGATTAGGTACTGTGGAAGCTTCTTTTCGTCAAGTTGGCTGAGGTACTGCCTCAGTAGATCTTTCTTCATAAAGTGCATAAGTCCATCAATATTGCATGTCCTGCAAACATGCTTCTGCTCACAGGCTGATATAGACATGGTCGGTCCAGTCATTGTCAGCTGCTGTCCTGCAATGATCTTTTCAGCCCAACTCTAACAATGATGTATTTAAGCAGGTGCCAGTGTCTGATGTGAGGGTGTTTCCATGGGGACTTGAATTGCCTCTCTGATAAAATAGGGCAATTGTTATGACCAGGCTATGCCTTCAACACTTTGGTCAGGAGAATGGTGTTGGTATTTCACTTCCCTGTGCCTTCCCAGCCAAATCACACCTTTCCAATGGTTTGTTTCCCTCCCAACTCTGATTTTGAAACCACCGAGGAGAATCAACTTGTCTCCCTTTGGGAGGCAGGAGAACAACCGATCAAGCTTGGAGGTGAACTCCACTTGGAGGTATACACACTGAGGACTCGTATACTGCTCCTGGGATAGGTCATTTGAATGGTTTTGAAGGGTTCATATTCCACAAAGGAACTCATTAAGATGCTCAACAAGCTTGTTTATGGCAAAACCATTTTCATGGTGTCTTTGTTCTTCCTTAGCTACCCTCCTGACAACTTGTTCTTTGAGCCAAATTTTTTCCTGCCTACTAGGTCTCACTCAGGGAAGGGGTATCAACATCGTAGCTGGCGTCCTCTAGGTTATGAAAGCAGCCGATGTTTAGGTCTGTCTCTGTTGGGGCCAATGTTCTCTCTAACTTGCGTAACTGCTCGGGAGAGTTTGCTACGCTGGTTAGAATGTAGACAAACTGACGTCCAGTTCTGGAAATCCATTCAAATGGCAGGAAATATTAAAGGAAAGGAGGCTGGGACGCAAGATGGCTGCCTAGGATTTTTAATGTGGGCGGTTGTTGCCACATAAGTTACCGTATATGTCAAGAAGAGGAGCAGCCCTAGAAGTGACCCCTGGGGAAACACCAAGGCTGCCTAGGTCACAAAAGACTGAAATTATTCAAAAAAAAAACAGCATGTTGAAGTCACTATTTTCTCAGAAATACAAACTGGTTTATTGAGTTACTTTCTTCATGAGGTTTTAAAATTGTACATACATATTTAAGGAAAGAGATTTGCATTTAACAATACAAAAATAAAATCACTTACCAGTCAATGTTGTTAATGGCAAAACTGAGTCATTGTCAATATCATCTGTTGACTGAATAAACCCATGATTTGATGAAACAATAAGTGTTGTTTCTTCATCAATGCCTGATTCAATGTTGGGGGAACGGAGAGCCTATTGAGTAGAAACAGTTACTGAAAAACATTCAAAATACACTCCAAATTCAAATCACAGCATTGGAAACATGAACTCTTGAATATTTGGCTTAAAAAAATGAAAATATTTCACGATAATGTAATATTATGAATCTTAATGCTGATTATGGAAATTCATCCGAGTTATATAGCATTCTCTACGATAATTATTTGAAAGAACTACATGTATACAATAATATTTTTACATCTTCAATTTGTGCTTAATTTAGTGAAAATGTGACTTCTATAGCTCTTACCTCAGTCACATAAGCACCACTTAGATCAGATTGCACTTCAACATCCTGTCTGAGGTCAGACTCATCAATATTTACTTCTGAACCCATCACCTCTTCTCTACTATCAGAGTTAAGATTTGAGCGGGCAATTGCCGTTTCAGTAAGGTCTGTATGAACCATGCTTTGGTCTTCAGTTAACTTTGCATGATCAATCTCGCTGTAGGCATCAGTTTCAAGTGATGTGGAATTAATCTGATTCTCTGTCAAATCTGTGTGGTCAATTGTGGAGTCAACAGTCAAGTCAGCTTGGGTTATTGAAGAAGTGATGTCATCAGTGGCAACGGCATGGATGATGACACTTGGTTGTGTCATTTGTACGCTGACATTTTCATTAGTACTGTGAAGAAGAGCCTCAGGCTGCAGAGAGATGTCAGAGTTAGTTGGGTCAACAAAATATTTTCACCAATAATATTTTAAAAACTCAGCACTCAAATCATGAATTATACCTTTTAAACAACCCCATACTGCTAAGTGGACACAGCAGTAGTTCAGAAAACTATTTAGATATAAAAAATTTATACTGGAGACATATGGGCATAAATAGAATAAAAGTGCTTACAATTTGCTGTAAGGTTTTGTAAAGTCACAGTAAAAACTGGGATGTCGTTCAAAAGCTACATGTGGCACTAGTTCCATATTAAGCAGAGGTTCACCTGCACATCTGCCAATGTGGTATACTGTATCCATTGTACCCGGCGTGGCTTCCTCTACATTGGGGAAACCAAGCGGAGGCTTGGGGACCGCTTTGCAGAACACCTCTGCTCGGTTTGCAATAAACAACTGCACCTCCCAGTCGCGAACCATTTCAACTCCCCCTCCCATTCTTTAGATGGCATGTCCATCATGGGCCTCCTGCAGTGCCACAATGATGCCACCCGAAAGTTGCAGGAACAGCAACTCATATTTCGCTTGGGAACCCTGCAGCCCAATGGTATCAATGTGGACTTCACCAGCTTCAAAATCTCCCCTTCCCCCCACTGCATCCCAAAACCAGCCCAGCCAGTCTCTGCCTCCCTAACATGTGTTCTTCCTCTCACCCCAAGCTGCACCTCCATTTCCAACCTACTAACCTCATCCCACCTCCTTGACCTGTCCGTCTTCCCTGGACTGACCTATCCCCTCCCTACCTATACTCTCCTCTCCACCTATCTTCTTTTCTCTCCATCTTCGGTCCGCCTCCCCCTCTCTCCCTATTTATTCCAGAACCCTCACCCCATCCCCCTCTCTGATGAAGGGTCTAGGCCCAAAACGTCAGCTTTTGTGCTCCTGAGATGCTGCATGGCCTGCTGTGTTCATCCAGCTTCACACTTTATTATCTATCATTCCAAGGCTGTTGTTTTCCAAAAATTTCAGAGTTAGAAAAATCTTTCAAACTGTATATAGGCCTTTTGGTTTATTGTATCCAATGATGGTCACCAAGCTCCTATCTACTCACATCCAATTTCTCAGCCTCGGTCCATATCCTTGTGTGCTATAGCACTTCATGATCATCTAAATACTTCTTAAATGTTGCAACGGTCTCTGTCTTTACCATCCTTTCAGGCCTACCACATTCTGGATGAATAAAATTTTCCTTAAATTTCCTCTAAGCCTCTTACTCTTTACTTTAAATCCATGCCCCCTCGCATTTACCCGTCTACTGAGGGGATAATGTTTCATCTTGTTGGTTAGATTTATGTTCTTTATAATTTTGTAGATCTCAAATCAGGGCCTATCCTCAGCCTTCTTTTCTCCAAGGAATATAATTCGAGCCGATGTATTCTCTCTTCATAGCTAAAGCACTCCAGCCTAGGCAACATCCCAGTGAATCTCCGCTACACCCTCTCTACAGCAATCACATCTTTCTTATAGTGTGGCAGACATGACTGCAAACAATACTCCAGCTCCATCTATATATGATACTGGGCAACCATCACTGAGTTTCACCATAAGCGTACATAATTTATTTACCAGGTGCTTAGGGAGTGGAATCCAGGTGTACTCACAGGGAGGCTAACTCGATGACATCTCAATGTCAGCTACATTTCACAACCAGGGTGCATACAGGTGTTTAATACAAACTGCAGTAAGATTTAGCTATGCTGTGGAGGCTGTTTACCAAAAGCTTACAAATTCTGACTTGATTTAGTGATATTTTATGTTATGATCAGGGGCTGACAGGAAATCTAAAATGTGTCATTGATCCCAAGTTAACATGAAAGAGAAAAATAATCAAGACACTTTGTTCAAAACTGAAATATTTCATGCTAAGATTTCATGTTAATATTTCATACTAAATTTCCATTGGTGTCAAACTCAGATGATGATCATTGTATTAAGTACTTGAGGAAAACTGTATAATATTAATATTTCAGAGCTACACGAACAGGTTCACAAATCCATACTTACTGAGAGCGTGTGCACAATAATCTGTTCTGGAGAGGATGGTGAGGTAAGGGTAACTGTTGGACTTGTTGTCAGTGTTATAGGAAGACCTTGACTTGAGCTAGTCTGGATCAGGTAGGTTCCTGGTGTTCCTGTGGGCTGTAACCTGAAAGACTAGGGAGAAAAAAGCAACACAGTGAGCTCCATATAACGTAGCAATTCAACCCTCTAAAAACGTATTTTGCCGAATAAAAGACATTTCATTGAAGCTTTTTATCTCGCACTTACCATGACAATGACAATTCACAAGAATACCAATTCAAGGAGAAAAAAAACATTCAATATTTATACAGTATGAGAGAAGAGTGCTGATTGGTTGACAAATGTTCTCTGATTGGTACAGACACTGCAATTGAGAATGCACTCCTTAGTGATGATTGAAAGTTAACTACTGGGCTATGTTTAAATTTTAAATCAGGAAGGTTTACTGTGATTGATCACAGCATTGCCCTAAAAAAAATGAGCCAGTAAATAGCCGTCACCCATTTTGTTGACTTAAAATGGCCAGTCTGTGTACATGTTCTTTCTGACTGCAAAGAACTGGCCCCTATGTTGTAATTTACGTACATGCCATTAAAAATAAGTGTGATACACTGCAGGTCAAACTGACAATTCTAAATTAGTTATCAAAATACTTTTCCACACTCGGCATTATTCAGCAAATGATCTCCAATTGCAAAATCACATTTAATATTGGACACTGTTATCATTTTGGCCTGGTTGTGCACAGTTAGTACCTTATTTGTTTCCAATACTTGAGAAATATGTTGTTTGATACAATCTGCCAGTCTTCAGGGTGTATGCCCTACATTGCAGACATCACACTGAAATTCATCAACCACATACTCATTTGTGAGATCAGTAGACTTTTTTTTGGCTTTATGGCAACGTCCTATTAGTCGCAAACACTGCTCCTATAGCAGGATGGAACAGCTAGCTTCACCTGCTACCCATACCTATGAGATATTTTACACTTTCAGAGTAATCTCAGGTAGTCTGAACCAAAAGTGACAGTCTCAAAGATATTCACACACTGGTGTTTATTAGAAGCTACATATTAATATACTGGTCTCCATTCTTTGCAAACAGAAAGAACACAAACACACACACATAGAACACTGTTTCAACTCAACAAAACAGACAAAAAAAAAAACCTGCAGCTTGCTGGAATCCAAGGTAGACAAACAGGAGGCTGGAAGAGCACAGCAGGCCAGTCAGCATCTGGAGGAAAGGAGAAGTCAGCTTTTTGGTTATAATCTTCTTCAGGACTGGATGCAGGGGTAGGGGGAGCTGAGATAAAGACAGGGGGCTGGGGGTTAGCAGAATGATGGCAAGAGGTGTACACCAGTAGCAGGTACAACCTGGTTAGTCGAACGAGGGGATGAATCAGGTTGTTAGCTGTGAAGGAGGAAGTGGGACTGGAATGGGAGCTGGGGAAAAGGGTGGGAAGGTTGAAGTTCGAGAACTCAATGTTGAGTCAACCACTCTAAACCCCTCGGTACCTTCCCCTGTAACTATAAGAGATGCAACACCTACCCACACCTCCCTCCAGGGCCCTAAACAGTCGTTCCAGGTGAGACAGAGCTTCCCCTGCATATCCTCCAACCTAGCCAACTGCATCTGGTGCTCCCAATGTGGTTTTCTGTACATCAGTGAGACCAAACGTAGACTACAGACAGTTTCCTGAGCATCTTTGCCTGGCCTGTAACAGCCAGCCTATCTCCCGCTCACTGCCCATTTCAATACCAACATCCCCTTCATCATGCCCATACTCGGTGACTTGGAATGCAAATTTGAGAAACAATACCTTATCTCCCACCTGGGCAGCCTATGGCACAAGGACTCAACATGGGGTTCTCCAATTTCAAGTAACCTTCCCATCCATCCCTGGCTCCCTTTCCACCCCACCTCCTCCCTGCCATTTCACCTTCTGATCCTTCCTTTCAGCCACCAACCAGATTCATCCCTCCCATCGACTAACCAGGTCGGACCTACTACCGGTACCCACCAATTACCACCATTCTGCTTACACTGCACCCCCCGATCCAGTCCTGAGGAAGGGTAATAACACAAAATATTTACTTTTTCTTTCCTCCAGATGCTGCTTGGCCTGCTGTGTTCTTCCAGCATCCTGTTTGTCTAGGTTATAACAGTTCATTGACTTATTTCTGAGGGCAATTTCTGGACTGATTAGAATCAACCAACCTGCATGGTTTGAAATTTAAACAAGCAGTGTCAACTTTCATCCAGTCACATTACTGGTCATTAAATTTGTGAACTTCTTTACTTTTTGGTGGAAGTCTCCTCTCAAAACCATCTCACATCGATTAGTTTGGTGCTTGTTAACGATTCTAGGAGAATACAGAATTAGTTGTGACGTGACATATAGGTGTAGGTCCTGATGTGCTTTACTTACAGGTAGGAATTCAAATCTCTGCAGAGTCCCTGCATTTAGCGTTATTGTTTCACAATCTGTACTGCTACCACAGGAATCACCAGATGCTGCACAGAAGGTAATATAGAAGTGAATCACTGCAAACATATTTCATTCTTACAAACACGTACAACAATACTTGGAAAATCCTAAAAGCTCCACTAGGACAGACTTGTATTCATCATCATAGAATCCCAGTGTGGAAACAGCCCATTCAGCCTGACAGGTCCACACCAACAATCCGAAGAGCATCCCACCTAGACCTATCCCCCTAAACTTGCATTTCCCATAGCTAATGCGCCAAACCTACACATCCCTGCATACTGTGGGTAATTTAGCATGGTCAATCCACCAAACTTATGCATCTTTGGACAACAGGAGGAAACTGGAGCACCTGGCAGAAACCCACAGACAGGGGGAGAACGTGCAAACTTCACACAGATGGTCACTTGAGGCTGGAATTGAACCTGGGTCCCTGGTGCTGTGAGGCAACAGTGCTGACCACTGAGCCACCGTGCTGCCGAAATTAGTTTAAATGGTATTAGTTGAGGCTTAAAAACGAAAATGACATTTTGGGCACAACAGCAAGCCACAAAATGGCCTCTAATTTTGTATTAACTTGGTCAAAGTAGTTAGTAAATAGACTACATAGGAAATCTGTCAGTGCTCAACAACTGCATAAAATTGAAATGTATAAACTCTTCAGTGTTAAAATCACTCAACGTTCATGTAGACGCAAGTGTAAAGAGTGATACAAATTTGTGCCATGTGGCATGATGGGATAATGGTTCAGTTTACAGGATTGCGCTCTCCAATGATTCTGCAGAGTGTTGTACACTTTCAAATGTTACAAATTTCTAAATGTTTGGTTTTAAGACTTTCTCACACAGTGAACCACTTGTTGGCTGTTCACCACAGAAGAGACATTCTGTATTAAAGATGGAAAAAAAAAGGTGATCTTAATGTGAAAAAAAATGCATGCTTACTAAAAAAAGGCTATTCAAGGCGAGGCATGTGATTCAAATTATAGATTTCATAATTCAAAGACTCATGGAATTTTTGCCTTTATTAATCGAGGCATTAAATGCAGGAGCAAAAGAGGTTATGACAGAGCTGTACATAATTATAGTTAGGCTGCAGCTAGAGTACCTATGTGTAGTTCTGGTCACCACACTATTGGAAGTATGAGACTTCACTAGAGAAGGTTCAGACAAAATTCACCAGGATGTTGCCCTGGAAAAGAGTATTTCAGCTATGAAGAGAGACCAGGTAGGCTGGTGTTATTTTCCTTGATAAGTGGGGACCTGATTGAGACATGTATAGGGGCATAGACAGGAAGAGACTTTTCAGCCGGTAGAGGGGTCAATAATGGGTGGAGGCAGGTTTTATAGCAAGATACAGGAGTTTAGAGGGGATTTAAGGTAAGACTTTTTCACCCACAGGGTGATGATTTCTGAAACTCCTGTCTAAAAGTTGGTAAAGGCGGGGACCATCAAAATATTGTAGTAGTATTTAGAATAACATCTGAAATGCAGTAGCACACAAGGTTATGGGCCAAGTGCAAGGAAATGGGATTAGAGCAGATATTTTATGACCAGTATGGACAAAAACGACATTTTCTCATGTAGTAAAAACTCTGTTACAAGTCTGCCCATTAGAATATATTCATCACTATTTCCGAACAGTATCAACTTTAAGCATGAACTCCAGAAAGAATCAGAAGGCCTTGAAAAACATTATTTTCATGCCAAGTCCAATTTTAGATGCTGATAGACTGGCATGTATTTCAAGTCTCAACAATTAGATATTTTTCCTGTTTTTGATGTGATAATTTGTTTCATTCATCTTTGGAACGTGTGTGTTGCTGGCTGTGCGAGCATTTCTTGCCTGTCCCTAGTTGCCCTTGAGAAGGTGGTGGTCAGCTGCCTTCTTGAACCACTGCAGTCCATTTGCTATAGGTCGACCCACAATGCCGTTAAGGAGGGAATTCCATGATTTTTGACCCAATGATAGTGAAGGAACAGTGATATTTTTCCAAATCCGGAATGAGCGGCTTAGAGGGAACTTGCAGGTGTTGGTGGCGTCCCCACGTATCTGTTGCCATTGTCCTTCTAAATAGAAAAGCGGTCATTGGTTTGGAAGATGCTGTCTAAGCATTTTTAGTGAAATTCTGCAGTGCATCTTTTAGGATGCTACTAAGCATCAGTGGTAGAGGGAGTGGATGTTGTAGATGTGGTGCCAATCAAGCAGGTTGCTGTCAAGGTTCTTGAATGTGGTTGGAGCTGCACCCATCCAGGCAAGTGGGGAGTATTCCCTGCAGATAGTGTATGGACTTTAGGGAGT
The DNA here is from genome assembly GCF_030684315.1 of Stegostoma tigrinum. Taxonomy (NCBI): domain Eukaryota; kingdom Metazoa; phylum Chordata; class Chondrichthyes; order Orectolobiformes; family Stegostomatidae; genus Stegostoma; species Stegostoma tigrinum. The sequence continues at coordinate 3,169,887 of NC_081378.1, read as the reverse complement.
CAGGAGAGGACTTACTCACCACAATATTCCTAGTCTTTAATCCATTGTTGTAGCCGCTATGTCCATCTGAGTTTCTGGTCAATGGTAACCCAGGATATCGATCGTGGGGGAATTCAGTGATAGTAACACAGTTTAACGTCAAGGGTTGGTGGTTAGATTATGTTTTGTTGGAGATGTTCATTGTCTGGCATTTGTGTATAAACTTGCTGCTTGTCAGCCCAAGTCAATAATTTTGCTACAAACTGTTAGGAATACAAGGTCATAAACTGAAGAACCACTTCTATACATCTGCATTATTTTCAAGACATACCAACATGAGTAATTTGCACAGGAATCTGCAGAGCAGCCACTGGACTGTTGGGGACACTGTTGCTTTCCTCCATTTGAGCTAATCGAACCCGCAAATGCTGAACAGAGGATGAATTTGAATTGCGTGAACTTGATCCAGTTTGACACTCGGGTAATTGATGCACTGGGACGTGTGGTTGCTTTAGGGTCTCTACCAATTGTCTCAAACTGTCTACCAATTCTGTCACAGAAAACAGAAAAAAAAACTGGAAGACTGGAAAGTAGATTACATATGTCACAAATTCAGGTGGTCATTAGCAAGAGAAGTTTGTACCAACTGATGCAGGTAACTGGTATTTAAAATGTATCAGCTAATTTATAAAAAGGCATTTAGCAGAGCAAAAATGTATGTATTCTGCAGATATGTTGTCAATTTTTAAGATTTGAGGGCAAAATATGTTCAGAATTCCTTATTTCTGACTGAAAAGCAAGAGATGTACCATATAGTATATACATGGCTTGATCTTCATTGCTGAATAAAAATAATAAAACTTTCCAACATAAATGAGCTAAATAAGAATACACTGAACAGCTAACGATATCCACATTTCATCAAATACAATTGCAGTTAGATACAAATCAGAGGTACCTAACAACCAAAATATTATCTTTAGCAACCAGTCTTTGTCATACAACTTCTTTTGTTACTTTTTGCAGCTAACATCCTGAAACTATTCCAATTTACAAAACATGCAATATGATGTAAAGCTGATGCTAATAGTTTATTCATTATGGATAATATCATGGCAAAAGACAATGGCGTATTTGTGGAAGCTGTTGTACCTGCAAATGTCAAATCTTTATGATTTGTAACCTGCCGCTTGATGGTCCACCATTTACTTCTCAGCCACTGTGGAGATCGGACACTACTCCAGCCTTCTGCCATGATATCCCAGTTAATCTCACTTTCATCCTCTGCATTGAGTTCTGCAATTCTACACCAAATAATTAAAATATCATATTATTAAATGCAGCAGTTTATAAAGAAGCAGAATAGTATCAAAACTAAGCAGTGCGAGAGCTACTGTCTCATGATCCACCATCTTTATATACATAAACCAATGGAAGTATAATTCAAAAATAGTGCTGTCTAAAAATCTGTAACTTCGAAAGGAATGAATATTTTACAGTCAACACATTGTATAAAGATGAAATGTAATGTTTTCAGCTCTTAGCTAACTCAAAGTGCCACCGATTATTTAATGGTAATAAGTCCCACTCCTGGACAGCAGTTTTAACAATAAAGGAAACTTACTGGACTGTGGTAATAAAATTTGAGGCTGGATGAACACAGCAGGCCCAGCAGCATCTCAGGAGCACAAAAGCTGACATTTCGGGCCTAGACCCTTTGGGTATCTTTTAAATATTGATAATCAATTGGTGATGACTTATACGTTCTTCAGCGATTAGATTGGAGTAAGTTCCTTTCAACAACTTTGTTCTATTTCACCTATGGTATGGTCAGTGCACTCATTAATCCATTGTAAGATCAAAGTTATAAAGTCTTCTATATAAATCTTCCATTGTTGTAATTCAATTCCACATCAGAAGGCATGACTAAATTACATTCTTGATAATTGGTTTCAGACCAGTTTAAACAATTAATTCCTTGGAACCAATAAATGGAAGTTTACAGACTCCCAGTCTTGGGTTTGGTAAGACAACAAAAACTGAAAGAACTGTGGATGCTGCAAGTCAGGAACAAAAACAGAACTGTGGAAGGGTCACTGGACTCAACGTTAATACTGATTTTTTCTTCAGATGCTGCCAGACCTGCTGAGCTTTTCCAGCAACTTCTGTTTTTGATAAAACAGTGCTGCAACAGGTATTAACAGTAGCCAGAGAACAATACAATATAACTTTATAACATGGGAGGTATTTCATCAAATGTGTCAAATACCTACTTGCTCATTATTAGAATAATACCAAATTAATCCCACTCTTATCTTTCCTCATTTCAAATACTCACTAAAACTATGTCCTCTGGTTCTAGATTAATTTACGGATGGAAACAATTTCTCTCTATCTACTTTGCCCAGATCTATCATGATTTTGAAAATTTCTATCAAATCTTCTCTCAGCCTTCTCCTCTTCAAAAAAAATCCGTTCCAACTTCTCCAATCTTTGGAATAGATAGGTTCTTAACTGCCAAGGGGATCAAGGGTTAAAGGGAGAAAGCAGGAGAATGGGGTTGACAAACTTATTAGCCATGGTCGAATGGCAGAGCAGACTTGATGGGCCAAATGGGCTAATTTCTGCTCCTACGTCTTGTGGACTTTTGTCAGAATTGGTTTCCAACTCTTGAAACCATTCTCATAAACCTTTTCTGCAGGCTTAATAGTACATCCAGCACTGTACACAACACTCTAGACAGGGTCTAAGTCGTGTCTTACACAACTTCGTCGTAACTTCCTTTTCTTGTACCCTATAAAGCCCTTTATGAAGCCTGGAATAGTGTACACTTTATGAACAGTTTACTCTCTACCTGCCCTGCCATCTTTAATGACTTATGTACAAATGCACCCAAGTCTCCCAGCACAATCTTTATTTTATACTGTTTTTCCCATGTTCTTTACACCAAACTGCATCGCCTCACTCTTCATCGAATTGGACTTCATCTGCCACCCATTCACTTACATGCCAAAGACTTCATGCAGTTCTACACTGTCCTCTTTCACAGTTTACAATTCTCTCAAGTTGTTATCCACATTCTGTGGGGTCTTCTACTCAAAGAAGTGGCTGAGCCTCAAAAAGAAAGACATGATTTGCAGAGATAGAAAGCTTCTCTATAGTTATTTGCATTAGGTAATTAAATGGATATAGTATTAGATTCATAAACTTAGCAAAATATGCTTCATGGGTTTTTGATTGCAAGTTGCTTTCTTTCCCCGATTGAAACTTGCACTCGCAGCAACTGAATTAGTATACCTCGTGCTCCCACAAGGAGCTCAAACAGTTCATCGTCTTCACCAACACCTTCCACCCCAACCTCAAGTTCACCTGGACTATCTCGAACACCTCCATCACGTTCCTGGACCTCTCTGTCTCCATCTTGGGCAACCACCTAGAAACCAATATCCATTTCAAGCCCACCGACTCCCACAGATACCTAGAATACACCTCCTGCCAGCCACCTTCCTGCAAAAATACCATCCCCTATTCCCAATTCCTTTGCCTCCGCCACATTTGCTCCCAGGATGAGGCACTCCACTCCCGCACATCTCAGATGTCCTCGTTTTTAAAAGGACCGCAACGCACCCACCCCCCTCACTCACACCCAACGGTGGTCAAAAACGCCTTTGACCATGTCTCCTGCATTTCCCGCAACTCATCCCTCACACCCTGTCCCCACAATAACAAACAAAAGAGAATCCCCCTCGTCCTCATGTACCACGCCACCAACCTCCAGATCCAATGCATCATCTTACGACACTTCTGCCAGCTGCAATCCAAGCCCGCCGCCAAAGACATTTTTCCCTCCCCACCCTTGATAACAAAGTGTGGAGCTGGATGAACACAGCAGGCCAAGCAGCATCTCAGGAGCACAAAAGCTGATGTTTTGGGCCTGGACCCTTCATCAGAAAAGGGGGATGGGGACAGGATTCTGAGAATCCTCCCGTTGTGGCCTCCTGTACATTGGGGAAACCAAGCAGGGGCTTGGGGACCATTTTGCAGAACACCTACACTTGGTTCGCAATAAACAGCTCCAACTCCCGGTCGCGAACCATTTTAACTCCCCCTCCCATTCCTTAGACGACATGTCCATCATGGGCCTCCTGCAGTGCCACAATGATGCCACCCGAAGGTTGCAGGAGCAGCAACTCATATTCCGCTTGGGAACCCTGCAGCCCAATGGTATCAAAGTGGATTTCACGAGCTTCAAAATCTCCCCTCCCCCCACTGCATCCCAAAACCAGCCCAACTCGCCCCCGCCTGCCTAACCTGTTCTTCCTCTCACCTATTCCCTCCTCCCACCTCAAGCCGCACCCCCATTTCCTAGCTAATAACCTCATCTCACCCCCTTGACCTGTCCATCCTCCCCGGACTGACATATCTCCTCCCGACCTCCCCACCTTTACTGGCTCCATCTTCTTTGACCTGTCTGTCTCCTCTCCACCTATCTTCTCCTCTATTCATCTTCAATCCGCCTCCCCCTCTCTCCCTGTCTATTTCAGAACACTCTTCCCTCCCCCCTTTTCTGATGAAGGGTCTAGGCCTGAAACATCAGCTTTCCTACTCCTAAGATGCTGCTTTTCCTGCTCTGTTCATCCAGCTCCACACCTCGTTATCTTGGATTCTCCAGCATTGGCAGTTCTTATTGTCTCCAGTATACCTTAAAATTAGGTTTATTTCATCATCTTTGCTCCATTCTGTCCCTCCACTCTGCTTCCAGTTGAGGTAATTTAGCCACTTGGAACGACACTGCTTTTCAGAACGGGTGCCGACCCGTTCAGCGACTGCAGCCCAAGAGACACCCTGAGTGACAATGTCACCAGGATCTGTGGCAGTTAGTTCATGGACCACCTCTGCAAGTCGTTTTTCTTCATCTACTGTCCATTTACCTGAAAAATGAGATGCAACAAAATGTTTATGCAATTTGAGCAATGACGGCTCCCTGGACATTAGCTACGGATGTCTTTTCACACATGCTACGGCAAAAATGAGAAAGGAAAATGAAAAATGCATTCATAATGGCCTTACAACCACAGTTGGGTTAAAGTTAAAACAATCCCAATTTTCTCAGAACGACATTAAACAGCTAATATTCTGGAATAAGAATTGTAATGACAAAATGTTCTGAGCGAGGAATAAAGTGCTTCAATGTACCAAGTTAAATTGTGTGCGACAGTGATTCTTCGAAAGTGTAATGTGATGTCTCAGCTATCCTACAAAGGCCAACACTTACAACAAAAAAAAACATAAGAACATGTTTATGAACAAATGAGTAATTAAAATTGATATCAATGAAAGTACTTTAATACACTGCTTGCCAAATATTTTAGGAATAAAATTGGTAAAGACCTGACACACACAAGCTATGCCTCTTAGCCTTAGAGTGATGCACAGGGAACCAAATAAAGATAGTTTTGAATGAAAGAAAGCTGTTCAACAAGATTAATCCAAGAGAATAAACTATGTATGTTCCACTTCAGTACAACTTCAGTACAGTGTTTCGTGGTGACTTAATCATGTTACAGCTAAGTCTGTATTCTAAATTAAAGATATACAGAACTTAAACAACGTAAGAAGCGTATACATAAAAATTCAGTGATAAACAAAACACAATCAGAATAGGTTTTATACTCTTGGAAAATGATGCAACCTTTTGTAAAAATGATAAATCAAGAACAATAATAGCAAACATTATTAGATATAAAATAAATGTGGAATATCTGTTCAAGATAAACACGTAGAAATTGCCCTTAACTTTAAGTGCTCTGAGTGATTTCTAGGCTTCCATTCATTCTACCCTCTTGGTGCATTATGATGCTTGACTGTAATTCATGATCACTTGCTCCATTCTACAGAATCTGAAGATTTTTCTTTTACATTTGCCTGTTAATTAAACAATTTTAAAACCACAACTTTGCATAGTTTCAAAAGATGTTGCTATAGCAGATTTGTAATCAGATTCCTATTTGTTTTGAACATGACGGGGATCAATCTTTAGATCAAGTGCTAGTGTGATTAATGTGGAAAGCAAAATTTCAACAGGAGGGACTACACGGAGAAAGCCAAAGCCTTCATTTAAAAGGTGAGCTGTCAAATTTTTGTTTTCCACATTCTATGTTTTTATATATTCCTCCTTTTTTTTTCCCCTAACAGGTGACACCACTTTACCTAATTCATCATAATCATCTCCATTTACAAGTGGATGTCTAAACAATGTATGCCTTCTTCTCTGCATGGTTTATGTTAACATAGGGTTTTCTGACACACGGGCCACAATCAGTGAAGATAGGTAACCATAACCCGTCCACAATAACACTCAACACTGGAGATCCCACCCCCACCCCCCACCCACACAAGGATGTATCCTCAGCCCTCTATTGGACCTGCTTTACACCTATGACTGTGTTGCCAAATTCCAAACGAACGTCATCTATAAGTTCACTGACAACACCAACATAGTGGGACAGATATTTAATAACGACAAGTCAAATTACAGAAGGGAGATAGAGGGCTTAGTGATGTGGTGCAATGAAAAAAATCTGTCTCTCAACGTCAGCAAAACTAAAGAATTGCTCATTTACTTCAGAAAGAAAAGGAGGAGAACATGCCCCCATCTATGTCAGTGGAACGGAGGTTGAGAAAGTGGACAGCATCAAGTTCCTCAGAGTGACGACAACCGACAATCTTTCCAGGACTTCCCACATAGATGCGACAGTCGAGAAGGCATAACAATGTCTCTCCTTCCTTAGGTTGCTCAGGAAATTTGACATGTCTATAAAAGGATCCTCACCAACATCTACAGATGCACCATTGAAAGCATACTGTCCAGGTGGACAATGGCCTGGTATAGCAATTGCTCTGCCCAGACAAACATGGAAGCCAATCTTCCATCCATGGCCTCTATTTACACAGCTCACTGCCGCGGAAAGGCTAACAACATCCTCAAAAGAACCATCACACCCTGGTAATGCTTTCCTGCAACCTCTTCTGAGAGGCAGACAATACAGATATAGCTTCTTCCCAGCTACAGTCAGACTGTTGAATGGACTCTCCAGCCTCAAATAATGCTGAATTTGCTCATGTTGATCTCGCCTCGTGCACGCCCTGTGAAATGTATATGCCTCTATATGCCTCTCAGTCTTTTTGATCTGGACATCCTTTTCTGACTGTAATCTGCCTGTACTGTTCATAAACAAAGCTTTTCACTGTGTTTCAGTACACGAGACAAAAAAATAAAAACCAATCACTAGCACAACAAAGCAGCTTTACTGACATAACAACTGTATAACATAAAAGGAATTTAGACACAGGATTTAAAATAGTACAGCTCTACCTGTATTGCAAGTGTCTTTCATCAATCTGCACCGGTCTTTTACTGAAGAAGCACTCCTTCCCAGAGCAGCCCCTATAGTTGCCCAGTCATTACCATGCTTCAAACGTAGCCTAAATAATAAGCAAAACACGTTAAACATTTTTAACCTTACAGGTAACATTAAGAAATATACAATATAATAAACATCCTCAATAATTTTACAATTAACATTTCAATAGCAGCTTAACAGCCATGGAGTTTTAGAATAGTAAACGAATTTTGGATACATTATATGTATTAAACTATTCCTTCCCTATTTGATGAGTGAGCGACAAATCTAGGTGATCAATTGCACTTCAGTTCATAAAAGAATGATATAATTTTACGTCACTGCGTGAAACCAGTGCCATTGTATTCAAAGTAACATTCTAAAGATTTCCTAAACAGTGACATACAGAATTATAAATTAAAAATAATCCAATATTTAATTATGTCCTTGTATAACAGGCTATCAAAATATGCATCTTTTAAATCAGTTAAAATTTTATTTATATCTCATCCAAAGCCACAAATCAATTTGATTCTTAATAGCTTCTCCAAATTGTCCTCAGCAAAACAGACCAGAGTTGTTTCATTTCCAACACTGAAACTGTCAATTGTCTTTTTTGTTAGCGTATGTACCATATGTTTGACATGATAGTATTCAATTGTTCTCAGTTTAATCCAAAATATTCAGTTCCTACTACCTAACAATTGTGCATGTGCAGTCACCTCACGGAGAGCAGAAGCCATGCTTCAGTTGGCAACAGTCTCATCTCTCACTTTACGTGCTAAGGTCCTATGCTAGGGATCCAGTCCAATGCCCAGGTCGACTTTGTTGTTATTCCTCAGCAAACAGCATTTTAGAATAAATTATATAGCCATTATAACACTGCTGTTTGCAAACCCGTCCCATGTTGTTATATAGGAAGCTCAACAGCCACATTACACAATGATTATACTTCAAAAGGTACATCTTAGGCTATAAACCACTTTGGGAGATCCCGCAATTGTGAAAATACAAGGTGTGTAAATGCAAGACTTTCTTCTTAAAAACAATAAAACAATAAGCATGGAAGATAAGCTTCAATTACAGTTCAGATTATGAATCCATCACATTGATAAACTACAATTACAATTATTTTCTAGCTTAATCAGGAAATATATGAGTGCTGTTTGAATGGATGGTCGATGGCCTCTGTTGCCCTCAGCCAGAAGGATATGGGCCTAGTGCAGGAAAATGGGTTCAGCGTACCTGGACAATTTGGTGAGCATGGATCCAATTTGGCTGAAATGCCTGTTCTGTGCTGTAGGACTCAATGACTATGTAGAAACTTGGGCAATTCGTTCACATAATTGGACAACACCCAACTCAATTGTTTGAAAAATTTGAATGCTGGACTCAATTTTAAACTTGTCCCATCAGAGACAGTAGCAAACAGACAACTTGCTTAGGCAGCTGACAGTGTGTAGAGAGGGGAAAAACAGCAGCAGATCACACCATGCCATGTCAGCTAACAAGGCAATTACATCAGAGAAGACCAGTGAAACTTATTTTGTGACAGCAAGTTTTAGTCTGACAGGAGATGTTCAGGGTAGAGGGGATGGAAATTTAAAATGATTATTGTAACAATGCTGAACAAAATACTTACTCCTTAAGTTTTTCAATTTCCTGTGGTGTATACCTGACAATAAGAAAAGTTCAGAATGGTTAAGAAAACCAATCATCTTCACATTAAAATATCACATCAAATTATAAAATATAAACTGTTCATACTTTCCAACATGGTTTCTATTGTCGTACATCCTAAGTACTCGTCTATAGACTGCAAACAATGGCCGATTAAGACCTCTTGCTATGGTTCGGTAGAAATCTTTTCTTTCATCTTTCGACATTTCAAATATGACCTCCGTGGCATCACTTAGTCCATGTATCTACAGAAAGACCAGGCAACAAGGGGCAAACAATGTTCCAATAGAATGCATTATTCAGAAGTTCCAATTGCCATAATTATAATAGTTTAGATTGTAAAAATGCTGGGATTCTTCCTTTACATAATAAACTGCAATTATATAGTGCTAATAACAAACTGAAGATTTTGAGAGTGAACAGGGAGGTGCACAGCAGCAGGATGTGAATTCAGAAATATGGGCATCAATGGTTGAAAGCTGCTGAAATGATAGGATGGGATGTACAAAAATGTGGGAACATGTACATAAATCTGAGACAATGGGCCAAAGAAATTTGCAGCTCGAGCTGGGCTGGAACAAGTCAGAAAGAATAGAAGGGATAAAGCGCCTGATGACAAGTCAAACACATACATTGTTAGATATTAACAAAGTAGATACGGATAGTAGAGATTTAAAGTGATTTATAAAGTAAAGGTGATGTGAGAAAACATTTTCACAGAATGAGCGTTTTAGGTCATTTCACTTCCTTGAAGTATGAGTCAGGCAGGGTCAATCATAATATTCAAGAAAGCATTAGACGATCAGTTAAATGCAAATAATGCCCAGGGTTATAAGGAAACAGCAGGAGAAAGGCACTAAATCATGGTGCTCATTCAGAAAGCTGGTGAACAACAAGGCTGATATGTCTCCTTCTGCAGTGTAAAACATCAGAGATTCTGCAAATGAGAAGTGCACTGGCAGATGGTTCAGCATGTAAAGGAAACAGAGAATAAACAGGTGACATGATCAAGTAATAGGACAGGATGGCAATAGAAGAGAAGGGATTTAGAGGTCAAGAGGAAGAAAAGGTCATTTAAACAACGGTCTCAGGTCATAATCAAATTTTTTCATTATTTCTCACCTGTAGGTAGTTTTCAATATTGCTCATTAAAATGTCTATTTCTTCTTTTGACCACATCCCCTGCTTCCATTTGTGGCCTATTGAAGAAAATGTATGCTTTCAATAATATTTAAATGGCTCTGCAGTGGACGGTAAGTCATAGATTCAAATTAGCGATTTCTCATTTCCAATTTCCAGTCTCGTCAATGCAACTGGTAAAACATAAGAAAAGCTAAAAGGCAATACATGGATGGTCTTCTTGGGTATCTCTCAACAGGCTGTTCACAAGCAAGGGCTTAGCAGATGGCTGTAAGTAACTCGCTGTTACTCTGACATTGCGCTGCTAGATACAGATAGACTTCAAAAGTGCCTCAGTGGTCAATTACTATCACACAAATATATCAAATATTAGTAACTATTGTACACACGTTTAGTGCAAGCTGAAACAGTGCAGTCATACATTGCAGAAGCATCATTTTCCTCATTTTACACAGCCTGGGTTGAAAAATTATATACAGATCCAGAATTCCCATGTATATTATAACAAAGTAAACAAGTTAGCAGATTAACATGCCATTCTCCCTTTCTGGCCTCATTTTTCTATTTAAGTATCTCTATTATGTAGGTTCAAGTTCTAATCCAGAGCTGGAGCAGTACTGAGGAAATGCTGTACTGTTTGAAGTACCGTGTCTCAGATGAAAATGTTAAAGTGAGGTTCCATAAGACATATTGGACGGGTGTAAGACATCTCATACACTATTTCAAAGAAATGCAGAGGAGTTATCAGTGATATTAGAAATCAATGTTTATCCCTCAGTCAATCTGAACATAACCCACCATTGTTTGAGTTTGATGTGTGCAAATTGGCTGCAGCATTGCCTACACTACAAGCGTGATAACACGTCAGGTGGTTGTGAAGAGTGCTATTTAAATACAAGCTTTACTTACTAATTAAACAAAGCTTTTAAATAGACACACCATTTAGGAGTTATTGAATAATTCAATCTGTTCCAAACTAACAGGGCACTGTAAATTCTAATGGAAAGACAAATAGCTATGATTGAAGGTGCAAGCAAAATAAAAAGGAATCATTTCTTTCAGTAAAATGAATAATGCATTGAAATAATAGCAGAGAGAACAAATAACACAGTAAAGAAGGTACTTCTAGAAGGGCTTTTATCAAGCCAGAAAACGAAAGCAGCTGTAAGCGGCAAGGGAATAGTGATTATTATGTATCAGAGATAATGGGAACTGCAGACGATGGACAATCCGAGATAACAATGTGTGAAGCTGGATGAACACAGCAGGCCAAGCAGCATCTTAGGAGCACAAAAGCTGACGTTTCGGGCCTAGACCCTTTTTTCTTACAAAGGGTCTAGGCCTGAAACATCAGCTTTTGCGCTCCTAAGATGTTGCTTGGCCTGCTGAGTTCATCCAGCTCCACACGTTGTTATCTCAGTGATTATTATGTCCCTTTATTTTGAGGTAGCTCAGAGTTTTATTGGAAGGAACTGGGACTCTCGAGGGGTTTGTATAATCACAGACTCAAAAGCTTTAAGAACTGCCTGCCTTGAAAATACTCAGATTTTTAGAAAGATTAAAAAAAATCATTTTACAGGCTGTCTGGGGCAGAAAGTAACACTGCACTCTCATCTTTGGAATGATTGCTGTTAAAGTTTTAAAGAAATTATTTTGGTCCAAATTCAATTTCTAAGCACAAGGCCCAGGATAAACCTTGCTAATCTTATGCAGCCAGGTTTCAAAATCATCAACTTCTTTCCCTAATGTAAAGAAATGAGCTATGGGGAAAGGCTGGAAAAGTAGAAATCTTCCAATGTCTAAAACACTAAAAAGTTAAAAGAATCAAATACAAATTGCTGGAAAATCTCAGCAGGTCTGGCAGCATGTTAAGAAAGAAACCAGCATTAATGTTTTGAGTCTAGTGACCGTTCTTCAGCACTGGACCCGAAATGTCAACTCTGATTTCTCTCCACTGACGCTGCCAGAACTGCTGGGATTTTCCCGCAATTTCTGGGTTTTTTTCAAGATTGCCAACATCTGCAGTTCTTTTGGTTTTTTTGTTTAAAGTTAAAAGGAGATTCACTGAAAGTCCAACATACATCTTACACAACAGTGTACAAGAAACATCATGAAACACCAGGAGATGTAAAATGTTTGGTTTTGTTTGGGGTGTCATAATCATCAATTTTGATTTTTAGTTATATTCATTCATGGGATGAGGGCGTCGCTGGCTAGGCAGCATTTATTGCCCATCCCTAATCGCCCAGAGGGCAGTGGAGAGTCAACCACACAGCCGTGGGTCTTGAGTCACATGTAGGCCAGACCAGGTAAGGATGGCAGTTTTCCATCCTAAAAGGACATTAATGAAACAGATGGATTTTTCCGACAATCAACAATGAATTCACAGTCATCATTAGACTCTTTATTCCAGATTTTTATTGAATTTAAATTCCACCATGTGCCGTGGTGGGATTTGAACCTGGGTCTCTAGAACATTATCTGGGTCTCTGGCTTAACAATCCAGCAATAATACCACTAGGCCATCATCTACCCCAGAAAAAAGTGTAAATTTACATTTCACATTATATATTTGATGAGGAGCTAACATTCATGATGACATACAGGACCATGATTATAACAGCATATTGTCGAATAACTTGCCTCAAATCTTAATAAGATGAAAGAACTTTAAACATCAGTTTTTTTTAACCATCTTTCATTGTCACAATTATTTTATGAACTCAGTGAATTATACTTGTTAATATTAATATCACAAACAATACATTCTATATTGGGAACTTGAGAATCTGCTGACCTTTATTCTGTAGCGTATCCTTATCTTCTTTCGTTGTAAACCAGGCTTGACTAACAGGGTCCAAATCTTCATTGTTTTGGGGAGAAATACCATCCATGTGATCTTCATTGTGCAGAACCTACACGCAAAATTGAAATAAAGAAAGAACATCAATCTCTTTAGTATCATTTTTAGACCTCAGGATGTGAAAAACACTCCAAAGAATAAACTCGGTTTTGAAGTTGGGAAACATGGCAGCGAATAGGTGTATAAGGCCATGCAGACAAGACAGATGACCAAAAATAAAATCAGAAAATGCTGGAGAAATTTTACAGGTCTAGTAGCAAGTCCACTGCTCTCTCCATAGATGCTGCCAGATCTACTGAATTTCACCAGCATGTTCTCTGTTTATTTTAAATTTCCAGCATCTGCAGTAATTTCCTTTAAGATAAATGACAAGGTTCTTGACCTGTGCTGCTCAAGGGCTAAATGTATGCCATGATATCAAGATAATTCCAATGCTCTTTAAGTTTGAACTGAATGGATGAATAAAGCCTCTGCTTAATCGAAGACAGTTGATCGAGAATACCTGTGCAGGCTGTGTGTTCAGGTCTGATTTGGGAGGGGAACTCATTAATCAGAAATAAGAGGGTAAGATATGGCAACCAGGTTCTAGGGAGTGTTGCTGACCAAAAAGACCATGGAGTGGAAGTTCACAGTTCCTTGAAAGTGGAGACACAGGCAGATAGCATAATGAAGGCAGCATTTGGTATGCTTTCCCTTATTGGTCAATGCGTTGAGTACAAGAATTGGGAGGTCATGTTGCAGCTGTATAGGACATTAGTTAGGCCACTACTGGAATACTGTGTGCAATTCGGGTCTCCCTGTTATAGTAGGGATGCTGTGAAACTTGAAAGGGTTCAGAAAATATTTACAAGGATGTTACCAGGGTTGGAGGGTTAAAGCTATAGAGAGAGGCTGAATAGGCTGGGGCTATTTTCCCTGGAGTGGAAACTAAGGTGTGACCTTATAGAGATATATAAAATCACAAGAATAGATAGGGTAAATAGACAAGATTTTTCCCGCAGGGTGAGGTATTCCAAAACTAGAGGGCATAGGTTTAAGGTGAGAGGGGAAAGATATGAAAGGGGCCACTTTTTCATGCAGAGGGTGGTGCGTGCATGAAATGTGCAGTCAGAGGAAGTGGTACAATTACAACATTTAAAAAGGCATCTGGATGGGTATATGAATAGGAAGAGTTTAGAGGGACGTGGGCTGAATACTGGCAAAAGGGACTAGTTTTATTTAAGATAGCAGGTTAACATGGATGAGTTGAACTGAAGGGTCTGTTTCCATGCTGTATATCTCTATGACTCTAAATAAAAGGGAACAAAGCTAAAATTTCTTTGTCAGAGGTGAAATTGTCTTTAAAAGGTAGTTTGCTTGCCACTTTTTGTTTCTTTCAAGTCTATTGATGATTTGTGGCCAGCAGGGATTTAGAACTGAACAATGCAGCCCTAAGTGTCTGTCTTCAGCCATAATAATTACAATCTGTGGCACTTATTCTTCAAATTAGCTAGATTTTTAAAAACAATCACGTTACGCACCATCATAGAATTCAAACTTATGTCAAATGAAGTACTAAGTTAAAATTGTTTATCTTTTTGTCCCACAGTGTATACTGAGTACTAATCATTTCTAGCTTTGAAATAGAAGCAAAGGCAAGTGATGATAAAGGAGATGGATGTTCACTTAAAAGAGTTTAAGTTTAACTGAATAACTTTTCAAAAATTGATTTACAACTGAAGTCCTTTCTTAGAATGACCACTTACCTGTATCTGAGTAACAGTTTCATTTCCTTCAATTTCAGATGCATGAGTCAGCTCGGATGCTGCCTCTCCCGTCATGGTTACCTCAAAACTTTGGTCATTGTCTGAAACTGTTACCATAACACATGCATAAAAGCTCAGAACATCACAGCAAAGGTATCAAGCATACTGAAAAGCAAGTACATTATGAAACAAAAAAAACATGAAGTGCCACTATTAATTTATTCCTGTTGTTCTATCAGAGATGGTTACAGTAGTTGGTTAGGTGGAATTTGCTTTGCAGGGTAATTACTGACAAAACCAGTTTGGAATACTTAGACAGGAATAATGCTTGTGGACAGTGTGGAAGGAAAAGGTAGAGACGTTTTCAAACAAAGTTCAGGTATTCACTTTATCCAAATTGGTTCTGTGCAGCAACCTTAAGTGATTCTAAACAATTATCATTTTTTCTGCCTGTTTGGAGCTGTGAACACAATGAACAGACATTGCAGTTGTGATGGCAATAAACTGTCAGAGCTCATTTCCACAACTGTGAAACTTCTGGCACATTGAGGAATAATTAAACATATAAGTCGAGAAGACAGTTGTCAGTGAATCCTGGCTCCATCACAGGGTGGACTGTTAAAGTCTTTGTAGATAATGTGTTTCAATGCTGCACTAAGTCATAATTATTGCTGAGCAGCCTCTCTGGCCTTGAATAATTGATTTTATATTTGTGGAAGGTCAAATTTCTCTATTAGAATAAAAAACATATTGAAGCAATGTAAAATGATTTTATAAAAAAGGTTTATTACAGCTCATCTTCTATATTAATTCCATAGATGTGTTCCAATCTTTTGTTTTAATGGCTTTGGAAGGCATAAAATTTCCGTTTGTTAGAATTTTCCAGTATTATTGGCCTATATATGCTGCCCTCCTCCAATTGACCAGAGTGCCTTCCTCGCCCATTACAGACAACAACCACTGCAGAGATGCAGCCACATCACTGATTGCCTGGAGTCATGTGTAGGCCAGATGAGGTAGCAATGACAAACTTCCTAGCCTAAAAAGAATTTAGTGAACCAGAGAGGCTGTTACAACGATCAACAGCCATTTCATGGTTACCAGCTTTCAATTCCGGATATGCTGACTAAGTTTAAATTCCACTAGCTAATGTGCTGGGATTTGAAACCAGATCCTCACAGTCTTAGCTTTGGCCTCTGGGTTATTAGTCCAATGATACTACTGCTATGCCACACTACTCTCAAGAAGCAAATTTCTGCAATTATGTTATTCAAATATGTCCATATACAGTCACTATGTGTAGAAATGACCAGCAAATTTATAAACTGAAATGTTCATACAAGAAGGTCATTGTCATTTGTTTTACAAATGATTTTTTAAAAACAGCAAGTCTTCCATTTGCAACACCCTATGTAGAATTTCAAATTCATTTTCATAAGAACAAGCTAGAATATGTGGGGATAGAAATTTATTTTGGACTATACGGAGTAAACTTCATTTGTACATCTGCCCAACATTCTGCACATATGCATTGGTGATATGCATTGACACTCAAGGTTAACTTCCGATTACACTTTATCTTTCTTGACAACAGTTCTTGGATTTCTGAACTTGACCTTCGAGACGGAAGATTCCTAACAAATAGGTTTTGGAACTCAATGTTGTTACCATGCATATTCATTGATATTGATTAGTATGCAAAAAGGGGCTAGAATCAGTTATATATAAACCTCAAAATCTCACAGTAAACAACTTTGCAAAGTTGTTCTCTTATTACATTACACAAAATAGCCAAAAATTTTGTATTTATGCCAATGATACCAAAAACAAAGCATACTACACTGGTTTAAATAGATGTACTAAATTATATTGCCACTTCCAATGTCAATTTCAATGAAAACTTGAAATGTAGCCCATTGCAAGACACAACTGAACAGATAGCTTACATAATAAAATGTGAGGCTGGATGAACACAGCAGGCCAAGCAGCATCTCAGGAGCACAAAAGCTGACGTTTTGGGCCTAGACCCTTCATCAGAGAGGGGGATGGGGAGAGGGAACTGGAATAAATAGGGAGAGAGGGGGAGGCGGACCGAAGATGGAGAGCAAAGAAGATAGGTGGAGAGAGTATAGGTGGGGAGGTAGGGAGGGGATAGGTCAGTCCAGGGAAGACGGACAGGTCAAGGAGGTGGGATGAGGTTAGTAGGTAGCTGGGGGTGCGGCTTGGGGTGGGAGGAAGGGATGGGTGAGAGGAAGCACCGGTTAGGGAGGCAGAGACAGGTTGGACTGGTTTTGGGATGCAGTGGGTGGTGGGGGGGGGGGGAAGAGCTGGGCTGGTTGTGTGGTGCAGTGGGGGGAGGGGACGAACTGGGCTGGTTTAGGGATGCAGTAGGGGAAGGGGAGATTTTGAAACTGGTGAAGTCCACATTGATACCATATGGCTGCAGGGTTCCCAGGCGGAATATGAGTTGCTGTTCCTGCAACCTTCGGGTGGCATCATTGTGGCACTGCAGGAGGCCCATGATGGACATGTCATCTAGAGAATGGGAGGGGGAGTGGAAATGGTTTGCGCCTGGGAGGTGCAGTTGTTTGTTGCGAACTGAGCGGAGGTGTTCTGCAAAGCGGTCCCCAAGCCTCCGCTTGGTTTCCCCAATGTAGAGGAAGCTGCACCGGGTACAGTGGATGCAGTATACCACATTGGCAGATGTGCAGGTGAACCTCTGCTTAATGTGGAATGTCATCTTGGGGCCTGGGAACCCTGCAGCCATATGGTATCAATGTGGACTTCACCAGTTTCAAAATCTCCCCTTCCCCTACTGCATCCCTAAACCAGCCCAGTTCGTCCCCTCCCCCCACTGCACCACACAACCAGCCCAGCTCTTCCCCCCCACCCACTGCATCCAAAAACCAGTCCAACCTGTCTCTGCCTCCCTAACCGGTTCTTCCTCTCACCCATCCCTTCCTCCCACCCCAAGCCGCACCCTCAGCTACCTACTAACCTCATCCCACCTCCTTGACCTGTCCGTCTTCCGTGGACTGACCTATCCCCTCCCTACCTATCTTCTTTACTCTCCATCTTCGGTCCGCCTCCCCCTCTCTCCCTATTTATTCCAGTTCCCTCTCCCCATCCCCCTCTCTGATGAAGGGTCTAGGCCCGAAACGTCAGCTTTTGTGCTCCTGAGATGCTGCTTGGCCTGCTGTGTTCATCCAGCCTCACATTTTATTATCTTGGAATTCTCCAGCATCTGCAGTTCCCATTATCTCAGATAGCTTACATAACCTGGTTCATAACTGCAATGGGCAGAAGAATTGAGAGACTTTATTTGGTGATCAAAGGAAGTCAGTCATGTTAATACAAGATAATTTATACAACCAACATTAATATACTACCGCAAATATTTGCAATGATCTTACTTGGAAGTGTAACAACGGATTGTACTGCTGCAAATGGGCCAGCAATGCCCGTAGATTCAAGACTTGCATCATCCTCAGTTGACAAACAAAGCCTTTTGTGCAGGGGTTCTTGATTTTCCTCAGATTCTAAATCTACATATAATAGATAGGAAAGTACTTAAAGGAAAATATTATAATAAATTTTAGAAAACCTTTATTATCATTAATTATACAGTACAAAAACATTAAACATAAGCAGCAGGATAGACAGTGCTGTAATGGAACATAACCTCAAGCAAATGACAGGTTCTCAAATTAGGAAATGCACTAAAAAACCAAGAGTTGCCCTGCAGGAAAAGGAGATTTTGATGGTTTATTTACGGAATGGGGAAACTTACAAGGAGAAGCAAGTCATTTTGATCCTTCTTATTATCTGAATCAAAAGTAACTTTGTTCAGCGACTGTCAAAGCATTGCCCCTAGACAATGCTGTTAAAGCTGTGATCTGTTTTGTTTAGTTGAAACAGGCATGTGTTCTTCCTGTCTGCAAAAGGCAGGGCCATGTCAATTACCACATGTAGTTTCCACAAAGCACAAGTATGCCACACTGCAAGTCCAACTATTCTTAGAACATTCAGGATTAGTTAATAAATTTTGTCCAATCACTGAATCGCTTCAAATGTTTTTAGACAGAACGAACATGTACACATATTGTTCATCCAGCCTCACACTTTGTTATCTTGGATTCTCCAGCATCTGCAGTTCCCATTATCTCTGTACACATATTGCGCCCGCTATTGAACACAATAAATGACAACCATCCTCAGGAAGGACATACTAGCCCTGGAGCGTGTTCAGCGGAGATTCACACGGATGATCCCTGGAAAGGTAGGTTTAACGTATGATGAATGGCTAAGGATCCTGGGATTGTACCTCATTAGAGTTTAGAAGGCTGGGAGGAGATCTAATAGAAACTTACAAGATAATGTATGGTTTAGAAGGGGTGGACGCTAGGAAGTTGTTTCCATTAGGCGGGGAGACTAGGACCCGTGGGCACAGCCTTAAAATTAGAGGGGGTAAATTTAAAACTGAAATGAGACGACATTTCTTCAGCCAGAGAGTGGTGGGCTTGTGGAATTCATTGCCACGGAGTGCAGCAGAGGCCGGGATGTTGGATGCCTTCAAGGCAGAGATCGACAAATTCTTGATCTCAGAAGGAATCAAGGGCTATGGGGAGAGTGCAGGGAAGTGGAGTTGAAATGCCCATCAGCCACGATTTAAATGGCAGAGTGGACTTGATGGGCCGAATGGCCTTAGTTCCACTCCTATGTTTTATGGTCTTCTCTGGTTCACTTCTCAAGATCTGTGCCTTGGCCAATCCAACGTCAAACTGTAAGGATGATCATTTTTAAAAAGCTTGATAGTAAACTGTCAGTTATCATCCAACAGATGCTCCATGGCAACACCTTGACCAGAGTGTACTTACCAACCTAATCACTTTCTACTCATACAGTAGAAGTTAATTGCTTTGTCTATACACTGGCATTTCTCACGAGGTGCCCTGATGACTACAAAATGAAGTGTTTTGACAAAATGTCTCTTTTTTTTAAAAAAATCAAGACACAACTGCTATTCTTACTTACAGTGTTACCATATAGTGTGTCAAACCTTTGGATTTATAGGTAGATCTCATCGAGACCTGAATTTGGCACATTTTGTTGTAATTTGAGTTCTTGGGCTGGTCTTATCTGACTATTCTCACCGTAACTGTCTTGATTGGCTAAAATCATATTAAACACATGAAGCTGTTCCCTCAGAATTTTGCCTATAGCTTGCTGAATGTACCTCTGAATTTTAGGAACATTCAACAAACATGCTGGCATATATTATTTGTATATCCCTGACTAGAGGGATTGGGGCTTAAGGTCCAGAAGTTGTGAAGGAAGTGAACTTGTTCCAGTTTGCTTTCAAAACTTTAGCAAAGAAAAACATGAATCTTGAGTTAAAAGATAATAACCACAAATGCTGTACGCCATCTCTCTTCATGGGCGTAACATCACCCACATCTTTACTACTTCAGCCCAGGTGCTGCTGAAACCTTCATCCATCTCTTTTCTCACTTATTCACTTGGCTACTCCAAAAGTGCCCTCAGATGGTGTCCCAACCTCCACCCTCAGTACAGCCATAATAATGCTAGTAATACCCCACCTGACACCAATTTCCATTTGCCATACGCTTGCCAATACCTGTTGACCGATACTAACTCCTATAACGTCCAACATTTTTCTACTTATGTTTCCATTGCTTCATGACCTTATCCCTCATATCACTGTCATCTCCTCTGGTCCTACAGCTTCCACCTCCAGACATCCTCAAGCCCCTATCCTCCAACTCAGTCTTTGTAGTTGCCAGCCTTCACACTGGTAGTCATATTTTTAGAAGGATGTATTTTGCCTGCATCAACACATCTTGCTGCAATTAAACATCACCATGTTTAAGGGAAATTTGCAAAGGAAAAGAGACAGAAACGGGAGAAGGATTAAAATGTTACTTCACTCCAAACATACATTAAGCAATTTACAAAAGGAACAGACTTTTAGTTTTAGAGAAGTACATGTAAACATTGAAAATAAAACGGATAACTCAACTTACCGTTTTGAGGGCAATGTAAGATCAGATTGCCTTCTGTATCCTGGCCTATGGTTACTGCTCTGATTGTTTCCAAGGTAACTGTGCCAGATTCGTCTTCAATTGTGTTCATACTCAATCTGAACAATAAAAAAGACAAAAATTTTAATATACATGTATCATGAAACAATTTGGTATTTATGAATATCTTATTACATTCAACGTAATAAATAAATACAAGTTATTACTGGTTCAAAAATAAATGTTGGCTAGAATTCAGCAGAATTCCCTCTTTTCCTATCAGAAAAATAAAGAGGCTTTTTGCTGTTTACATATGCACTTCCATTGGGTCTAGATTTAAAGTTTCATCTGAAAGGTACTATCTTTTGAGAATGTACACACTCTCAGTACTGAACTGAAAGAGTTCAGAAATGACACGGTCCATTTCTGGATTGGGCCTTTGACATTCCGGTCAAAACTGAGATACAAGTGTTGCCAGCTGGAAATACGATATTCCTGGTGGCACCATAACATTCAGATACATAATTCCTTCTCTCAATGAAGCTGTGACATACATTATTGCCAGTTTGAGAGAAGATGATTGACCTTCAGTACATTAAGTGGTGAATATTTATACCTTAAGTTTTTTTTCCAAATTCCTGGAATTTTGTACATCGGGACTAACAAATATCCTCATGTAGAGAGAAGGCACTTATTCACTTGTGAGACATGGGTGTGGCTGGCCAGCCAACATCTATTGCCTGTTACTAACTTGAATTGGGTGGCTTGCTGAACTATTTCAGAGGGCAGTTGCAAGTGAACCACATGTGGCTGTGGATCTGAAGTCACATGTAGGCCAAACCAGATGAGGACAGCAGATTTCCCTCCCAGGAAGACATTAGTGAGCCAAATGTGTCTGACAGGTGGCAATGGTTTCAGAGTTATTAGCTGATTCATAATTCTAGATTTTGTTTTAAACGGAATTCAAATTGTACCATCCTCTGTGGCAGGACTGGCACCAGGGTCCCCAGAACAGTAAACTAAAAAAATACAACAGCAGATACTGGAAATCAGAAACAATGGAAAAACTCAGCAGATCTGGCAACATCTGTGGAGAGAAAGCTGAGTTAACGTTTCAGGGCTACTGATCCTTCTTCAGAATGCAGTTTTTCCAGCTACTTCTGCTTTTGTCCCCACAACATTAGGTGAGCTTCTGGCTTAATAGATTAGCAATAACACAATGAGGCCACTGCTTCCGGCTTGACAGCAACTATATTTACTAGCGTAGTAAAACCGACTTTGTAGCTGCCAGACAGATCAAGTTGAATGTCTAAAAACAATTGTTATACAATAATTTGAGAAATTATTGACATAATGGCACTACAAACTGTCTTGAGACAGAATACTCCGAGTCCTTGCTCATCCTAGCTGGTGACTTCAAACAGGCAAGCCTCAATACTGAGCTACCAAAACACCATCAACATGTCTCCTGTCCCACCAGAAGTCCGAACATCCTTGACCATTGCCACAAAACCAAAAAGGAGCCTACCACTCCATCCCCTGTCACATTTTGGAAAATTAGATCACAATGCTCCCCTCCTCCTCCTAGCTTAAAAAGCAGAAACTGAAGCACGAGGACCCAGTAAGAAAGTAGTGCAGAGATAGTCTGAGGCAACAAAACGGCCTCTATGGGACTGCTTAGAGTCAGTGGACTGGTCCAAATTCAAGGGCTCAGTAGCCAACCTGAATGAATATGCCACTACCTTTACAGATTTCATTGGTACAGTCATACAGCATGGAAACGGATCCTTTTGTCTAACCAAGATAATAAAATGTGAGGCTGGATGAACACAGCAGGCCAAGCAGCATCTCAGGAGCACAAAAGCTGACGTTTTGGGCCTAGACCCTTCATCAGAGCTCTGCCACCAGGAATATCGTATTTCCAGCTGGCAACACTTGTATCTCAGTTTTGACCGGAATGTCAAAAACGTCAGCTTTTGTGCTCCTGAGATGCTGCTTGGCCTGCTGTGTTCATCCAGCCTCACATTTTATTACCTTGGAATTCTCCAGCATCTGCAGTTCCCATTATCTCTTCTGTCTAACCAGTCCACATCAACCATGTTCCCAAATTAAAGTAGTGTCGCCTGCCTGCACTGACCCATATCCCTCCAAACTTTTCTTATTCATGTAGTTAATCAAAATGCCTTTTAAACATTTTAACTGTACCTGCATCCACCACTTTCTCTGGCAGTTTATTCCACACACGAACCACTCTCTGTGTAAAATAAGTTATCCCTCATGTCCTTTTTAAATCTTTCTGCCCTTACCTTAAAAATATGCCATCTAGTTTTGAACTCCCTCACCCTAGGGAAAAGATCCTCGACATTCACCTTATCTACGGCCTTCATGATTTCGTAAATCTCAAAGTTCACTCCTCAAACTTCAGTGAAAAGTGCCCCAGCCTTTCCATTCTATTGTTATAGCTCAAACCCTCCATTATACATTCTAGTATGTCCTTTCTGAACCTTCTCCAGTTTAATAATAACCTTCTTATAACAGGGTGAAGAGAAGGGCAGAACAAAACTCCAGAAGAGGCCTCACTTACGTGTTATACAACCTCAATGACATTTCCAACTCCTCCACTCAGAAGTGTGAACAATGAAGACAAGTATGCTAAATGCCTTCTTAATTACCCTGTCTATCTGCGATGCAAATTTCAGAGAATTACATACCTGAATCTCAAGGTTTCTCTGATCTACAACACTAGCCAAAGCCATACAATTAACTGGATAAACCCTGTCCTTGTTAGTGTTACCACAATGCAATAGATCACATTTATCCAAATTAAACTCCATCTGCTGTCCTCAGCGCATTGACTCAATTGATCGAGATCTCTTTGTATTCTTAGATAGCCCTCCTCACTGTCTACGATACCAACAGTTTCAGTGTTGTCTGCAAACTTATTAACGATGCCTGCTATGTTTTCATCCAAATTATTTATGTAAATAACAAACAAAACAGACCCAGTGCATATCTCTGTGGAACACTGCTGGTCACAGGCCTCCAATTCGATAAACAACCCTGCACCACCACCCTCTGTTTCCTACCATAAAACCAACTGGCAAGCTCACTCTGAATCCCATGTAATCTAACTTACTAATTTACCATGAGGAACCTCTTGTCAAAGGCTTTACTAAAGTCCATGTAAACAATGTCTACCGCTGTGATAAAATAGATCAGGACTAAGAATATGGTGGTAGCTCAGTATTGTAGATCGTAGGGGCTGGTTAGCTCAGTTGACTTAACAGCTAATTTATGATGCAAAGTGATGCCAACAGCACCGATTCAATTCCCACACCGACTAAGGTTATCATAAAAGGTCCCACCTTCTCAACCTTGCCGCTCACCAAAGATATTGTAACACTTAGGTTAAACCCACCAGTCATCTCTCAGGGTGCAGCCCTCTGAGGCATAGCAACTTCCTCACAGAATACTGCAGAAGTCTGCGTTATTTATTATAACTGGCAAATTGGACAGCCCGTTTGTGTGGCTTTCTGAATCACTTCAGAAAATGTTTAATTCACAGAGAACTTTATCCAGTCAAGAAAGCTTAACCTGCAACTCCATTTATTTCATTTGACGTAGCAAAGCTCAGTGTAATATTGGAAACAAATTTAATAGTCCACAATCAGAGTAAGTCTGAGAACTACACAGCTGAATCTCACGTAGAAGGCGGACTTCTGTTGAGCTGATGGCATTGCCTTTCACACTTGAATCGAAGGTAGTACTCTTTTTAAAAATAAAGAGATTTGTGTTAGCTGATTTCCCTCAGTCATTTAAGAGTTTCACTTTCATAGCCAAATTGTTGCTCGTTTTTCATTAAATTATAACAATAAACCAACGCAGTGCAGTCCTCTGGGAATTCTGCATGCTCTGAATCCTTTGACGGGGAAGTTGAAGGTTTAACAAACTTGCCAATATCCTGTACAAAACCATTCTAATTGCACCATTGAACAGCTTAGCTGTGGAATTGGTAGTTTCAAGATATTAGCAAAAGTTTATTTGCAAACAGTGGTCAATTATGCCAACTGTTCCCAACTGATCAAGGGTCCAGATTCAAGTTGGAGAAATATCTGATTTCAGTAGTTGAACACAACGTTAAGTAGCAAGACAACTGGCTACTTAATAGTTGAGCATATATTTTAAAGGAAACAAAGGCAAGTGTTTATAGGACACCTTTCAAGACTTCAGGAGTCTCAACACAGTTTATACTCAATGTATTGAAATTTCTAAAATGCTGTCAATGTTGTAATGTAGGAAAGGTGGCAGCCAATTTACTCACACCAAGTTTCCATAAATAGCAATGTAATAATGACCGAATAATTAATTTTTGTAACGTTGATTGGGGGATAGATATTGGTCAGGATCTCAGGGTTACTCATAAGCACTTCTTCAAAATAGTGCCAAAGGACCTTTAATGCTCACCCATGGAGTAGATGGACCGACAATTTAACAGCTCATTCCCATGTTGCCAGGGTTGGAGGGTTCAAGCTATAGGGAGAGGTTGAATAAGCTGGGGCTGTTTTCCCTGGCTTTTTGGAGGCTGACAGGTGACCTTATAGAGGTTTATAAAATCATGAAGGGCACAGATTGGGTGAGTAGCCAAGATCTTTTTCTCATTATGGGAGAATCCAAAACTAGAGGGCGTAGGTTTATGCAAAGGGCGGGGGAAATGATACAAAAAAAGGACCTAGGATGCAATATAATAAAACGTGAGGCTGGATGAACACAGCAGGCCAAGCAGCATCTCACCTATACTGCATCCACTGTACCCGGTGCGGCTTCCTCTACATTGGGGAAACCAAGCGGAGGCTTGGGGATCGCTTTGCAGAACACCTCCGCTCAGTTCGCAACAAACAACTGCACCTCCCAGTTGCAAACCATTTCCACTCCCCCTCCCATTCTCTAGATGACATGTCCATCATGGGCCTCCTGCACTGCCACAATGATGCCACCCGAAGGTTGCAGGAACAGCAACTCATATTCCGCCTGGGAACCCTGCAGCCATATGGTATCAATGTGGACTTCACCAGTTTCAAAATCTCCCCTTCCCCTACTGCATCCCTAAACCAGCCCAGTTCGTCCCCTCCCCCCACTGCACCACACAACCAGCCCAGCTCTTCCCCCCCACCCACTGCATCCCAAAACCAGTCCAACCTGTCTCTGCCTCCCTAACCGGCTCTTCCTCTCACCCATCCCTTCCTCCCACCCCAAGCCGCACCCCCAGCTACCTACTAACCTCATCCCACCTCCTTGACCTGTCCGTCTTCCCTGGACTGACCTATCCCCTCCCTACCTCCCCACCTATACTCTCTCCACCTATCTTCCTTACTCTCCATCTTCGGTCCGCCTCCCCCTCTCTCCCTATTTATTCCAGTTCCCTCTCCCCATCCCCCTCTCTGATGAAGGGTCTAGGCCCGAAACGTCAGCTTTTGTGCTCCTGAGATGCTGCTTGGCCTGCTGTGTTCATCCAGCCTCACATTTTATTATCTTGGAATTCTCCAGCATCTGCAGTTCCCATTATCTCCTCCTAGGATGCAATGTTTTCTTGTAGAAGGAATGAGCTGTCACAGGTGGTGAAGGCTGGTACAATTACAAACATTTAAAACACATCTGGATGAGCACATGAATAGGAATGATTTAAAGGGATAAGGGCCAAATGGGACTAGATTAATTTAGGATATCTGGGTGGCATGGACTAGTCAGACCATTGAGTGCATATATGTGCTGTACAACTCACGACTCTGGAGGAGGACTTGAAACCATAACCTTCTAATTCAGAGGTGACAGTACTATATGCTGAGCAATGGCTGGTATTAGTGATAATAGGAACTGCAGATGCTGGAGAATCCAAGATTACAAAGTGTGGAGCTGGATGAACACAGCAGGCCAAGCAGCATCTCAGGAGCACAAAAACTGAGGTTTCGGGCCTAGACCCTTCAGAGAGGGGACTGAAATAAATAGGGAGAGAGGCTGAGGCGGACCGAAGATGGAGAGCTGAAGATGGCTGGTATTACATGGTTCTGGTTCCCTCTGGTGTTCACCACAGTCCAAACAGGTAATTCACTACCATTTACTTTTATGAAGGACATACATTTTCTACAGCATACAGGGAGGCACTAGAGCTATTTCTTGAGGCCGCACTTGGAGTATTGCGTACAGTTCTGGTTACCGCATTATAAGAAGGATGTGGAAGCTTTGGAAAGGGTGCAGAGGAGATTTACTAGGATGTTGCCTGGTATGGAGGGAAGGTCTTACGAGGAAAGGCTGAGGGACTTGAGGCTGTTTTCGTGAGAGAGAAGAAGGTTGAGAGGTGACTTAATTGAAACATATAAAATAATCAGAGGGTTAGATAGGGTGGATAGGGAGAGCCTTTTTCCTAGGATGGTGATGGTGAGCACGAGGGGGCATAGCTTTAAATTGAGGGGTGAAAGATATCGGACAGATGTCAAAGGTAGTTTCTTTACTCAGAGAGTAGTAAGGGAATGGAACGCTTTGCCTGCAACAGTTGTAGATTCGCCAACTTTAGGTACATTTAATTCGTCATTGGATGAGCATATGGACGTACATGGAATAGTGTAGGCTAGATGGGCTTGAGATCGGTATGACAGGTCGGCACAACATCGAGGGCCGAAGGGCCTGTACTGTGCTGTAATGTTCTATGTTCTATAAATATTTGTAAGAACAAAACTTAGCGAAGTAGAACAGCAAAGTTCCATATTAGCTTATGGAATTTTGTCACGTAATATGAAGCTCTGATAAACATCTGAGCAGTAATTTTGAACTGTCTTTTGGCATCAGTAATTGCTTTGTAAAATTAGGTAAGTACTTTTTACAAGCTGTGCTGAGTTTCAGCAATATTTTGCAGCAAGTACCAAAACCGACTTCCGTGAGATAAAATAGTGAAATAGTGTAAATCTGAAAGTAAAATCAAAAATGCTAGAAATACTTCGCAGGTCTGGCGGCATCAGTGGAGAGAGAAACTGAGTTAACATTTCAGGTTGATAACCTCTCATCAGAACTAGGAAAGTTAGAGTAGTAACAGATTTTAGTAGATGAAAAGTGGAGGATAGAAATAAGAACAAAAGAAAAATTCTGTGGTGGACAGGAAATTGAAGAGATTAAATAGCAAACATTTGGCAGTGCAAGGCCAAGAAGTGAGGAGATAGGTTCGGAAAAAAGTGTAAAGAGGACTTGTGAATGGCAGAGTGCTGAAGAACAGCTGACATCTCAATCAACAGGAAAATTAATTGTGAAAGAAAAGTCAAAACTTGTATAGAGAATAAAACAACAACAAAATGCAGACAGAGATTATAGTCTGAATTTGCTGACCAAAATGTTGAACCTAAAGTTTGCAAAGCACTTAAACAAAAAGCAAAGTACTGTTTCATGAGCTTATGTGAGCCTCAGTGAAACACTAAGGTCACTGCCAAAGCAACTGAAGAAATAAAATCTGGTAGATGGAGCATACCATGAGAAATTGAGATCATTTGTTCACTTTGGCAGGAAGAATGAAACTAAAGGTTATTGAGGGTCAATTGGGGTGAGAAATTCAGAACACAATCAGATCAGCCATGATGTTACTGCATGGTGGAGCGGACTTGAAAGGTCTACTTCTGCTCTTAAATTCATATATTCACAAAATATCACGAGCAGTTGTAATTATTAGGATTTAGTTTGCTGATTAAAAGGAAGGTTTATATTTTTATATAAGCATCAACCATTTAAGCAATAATGCAATTGCCAAAGTCAAAATAAACAGAAAATTGTAATAAAATGGAATCAACTGTCTTAGGTTCAGAAGTGCATTCATCTTTGTTGAGATATTTAACAAGAATCAACAATGCTAAAGTCAGTTTAATGACTCCCCAAAAGATTATCAACTGCTGTAGAGAAGAAAGACAAACAACTGTTTTCACGGTCATAAAAGTCACTTTTCACACTGTAGATCTGAGCCAGACCTGCAGTCAGTATGTCAGCACTTATGAGATCTTTATAGTAATAACTATGTGCTTGTTATTTTTCATTAAACCAAAGACCCATCGCAGCCCAGTAACAATCTCCTACAACGTCTTCTATCAGACAGAAGATGCAAAAGCCTGAACACACACATCAACAGGATCAGAAACACCTTCTTCCTAGCCATTATTAGACTGATGAATGGACTCTTTAGTATAAAATGATGCTGATCTTGCTATCATTGCTCTCGCCTAGCACACGCCCAGTGCAATGTAACCTGTATGCCTTTAACTCCTCTTGATCTATACATCCTTTGCTTACTATGATCTGCCTGTACCACTTGTAAACAAAGCTTTTCAGTATATTTCAGTACATGTGACAATAAATAAATCAATATCTAATCTTCCTATCATGCATAGGACTTGGAGGAATATTCTTGTTTAAATATTTAATCCTTAAGATTGTGTCACTTTTTTCCCCCCACACAAATTATCTACTCTTCCAATTTGGTTATCTTTAAAGACCATCCTTCGGCTGACCTTCAGACATCTTGGCTCCATGGAATATTCCTTAAAAAAGCCTGTATTATTACTTGGGGTTAAATAACTATATTAATCTTTCTAGAACCATGCTTAATGCCCAGATTTTTAAAAACAAGATATATATTGCATTGCTTAGAAACATTGTTATGATGTGGAGTTGGGATGGACAAAGTCCAAAGTCACACGACAGCAGGTTATAGCCCAACAGATTTAAAAATCAAAGCTTCTGGAGCACTGCTTCCTCAACAAGCATTTGTAGATACATTCCATTTTGTTCAAAAAGCACACAATTTAGAGACAATGTTGTGCTTTATAAATTCTTACCGAAAAATAAAACCGGTCTAACTGCAAACTAAAACAGATTCTAAATAAGGCCTCATACCTAACATTGCATTGTCTGACCTAAAATGTCAACTCTTCCTTACACTGATAAAGCCTGTAGTTCTTTCAGGACTGTGGCTCAAAAGGAACTTGGGGATTTACATATACATACTAATTAATTAAAACTTTCTAATTGACTGAAGATTTGACAGCATCTCCAGTTTGTTTAGTACATCCTCAATGGGTTGAACATTTGATCTTTTACTTATAAATTCTGTATCTGATACCACCTCTCTCACTCACACCTGAAGGAGTGAAGCTCTGAAAGCTTGATTTCAAAATAATCTGTTGAACAAGAACCTGGTGTCATGTGATTTCTGACTTCAAGTGAAGTGGAGAGAATTGCACAGGCAGAGAGATAATTACAAGATGATTTCAGGTAATGAGCATCAAAAGATAAATACAAACACTGTGCATGGAGAGTCAACAGGATAAATAAAAAGTCTCTGCAGGTGAAGTAAAAGTGTCAAATGGTGTGAGTAAACTGACAATAGCTGAAACATAGAACATTACATCACAGTACAGGCCCTTCGACCCTCGATATTGTGCCGTCCTGTCATACCAATCTCAAGCCCATCTGACCTACACTATTCCATGTACGTCCATATGCTTGTCCAATGATGACTTAAATGTGCTTAAAGTTGGCGAATCTACTACTGTTGCAGGCAAAGCGTTCCATTTCCTTACTACTCTCTGAGTAAAGAAACTACCTCTGACACCTGTCCTATATCTTTACCCCTCAATTTAAAGCTATGCCCCCTCGTGCTCGCCATCACCATCCTAAGAAAAAGGCTCTCCCTATCCACACTATCTAACACATCCATCCTAGGACAAGTCAAACAGAGACACGCATGAGAATTCCTAGAAGCATGGAGTTCCGGTTGGAATGCCATCAACAAACACATTGATTTGGAGCCAATCTACTACCCTCTGAGAAAAAGAACAGGAAATGACATCACCAACCCAAGGAAACCTAAACAGATAAATAGGAAGCGGGACATAACACCAGCGCTTCAGTGGAGGCTCACTGTTGATGTTACCTAGAATGGTGATGAAACATCTGAAAACTAACCTTCTAGCTCTGCAAGCAAACTCACATCCATAATTTTGATTTTTTTGGAATATAACTTGGTATTGTGTGACTTCTGACTTATAAACATTTATTGTATTGTGTAATTTTATTGCTGTGATTATCATGCTGAGATTTCATTTCCCCATACTATCTGACTAAAAAGCTTAAATTGGATCTTGATCAGATGGGCCAATGAGTGACAGATGGAGTTTAATTTAGATAAATGAGGTGCTGCATTTTGGAAAGGCACATCATGGCAGGACTTATAGGCTTAATGATAAGGTCCTGGGGAAGCTTGGTGTGCAGGTTCATAGTTCCTTGAAAGTGGAGTCACATGCAGATAGGATAGAGAAGGTGTTTGGTATGCTCAATCAGTGCATTGAGTACAGGAGTTGGGAAGTCATGTTGTGGGTGTACGGGACATTGATTTGACCACTATTGGAATATTGTGTACAATTCCAGTGTCCTTGTTATAAGAAGGATGTTGTGAAACTTGAAAGGGTTCAGGTAAGATTTACAAAGATGTTGCCAGGGTTGGAGCTTTCGGGAGAGGCTGAACAGACTAGGGCAACTTTCCATGGATTGTTGGAAACTGAGTAGTAACCTTTATAGGGATTTATAAAGTCATGTGAGGCATGGATAGGGTAAAGAGACAAGGTCTTCCCCCTGGGGGGTGGGCCAAAACTCGAGGGCACAGGGAAAGACGTAAAAGGGACCGAAGAGGTAACTTTTTCCATGAAGAGGGTGGTGTGTGTATGGAATGAGCTGCCAGAGGAACTGGTACAACATTTAAAAGACATCTGGAAGGGTATATAAATAGAAAGGGTTTGAGATGGATATGGGCCAAATGCTGGTGAATGGCACCAGATTTATTTAGGATATCTGGTCAACATGGATGAATTGAACCAAATGATCTGCTTACATGCTATATATCTGACTCAGGTTTATCACCCACCTCTTTGTAAAAATGCCAAGAAGAAATCTGGATAGAAATCCATACAAAACTAGACTATCCACAAATAAAAAATTGCTCTTAGACTGAAGGAAAAAACATTCCCAAGGTAGCACTTTGAGTTCCTGGGCAAATAGATGCATTTGGCATTTAAACACCAAAATACTGAAGATGCTGGAAATCTGAAATAAAAACAAAATGCTGGAGAAACTCAGGATAATAAAATGCGAGGCTGGATGAACACAGCAGGCCCAGCAGCATCTCAGGAGCACAAAAGCTGATGTTTCGGGCCTGGACCCTTCATCAGAGAGGGGGACGGGGTGAGGGTTCTGGAATAAATAGGGAAAGAGGGGGAGGCGGACCGAAGATGGAGAGAAAAGAAGATAGGTGGAGAGGAGAGTATAGGTGGGGAGTAGGGAGGGTATAGGTCAGGCCGGGGAAGACGGACAGGTCAAGGAGGTGGAACGAGGTTAGTAGGTAGGAGATGGAGGTGCGGCTTGGGGTGGGAGGAAGGGATGGGTGAGAGGAAGAACAGGTGAGGGAGGCAGAGACAGGTTGGACTGGTTTTGGGATGCAGTGGTGGAGGGGAAGAGCTGGGCTGGTTGTGTGGTGCAGTGGGTGGAGTGGGTAGAGTTCTCGATCA